>NW_026736239.1:0-78189 GCF_949786415.1 Peromyscus eremicus | reverse complement strand
ATTCTGGCCCTTAGGAAACACAGTAGAGTAGAAGAGTGCTCTTTTCTCAGAAGCAGAGTGTGTTTCTTGTAAGGCCAGCTAGCGTTTGTTTCCCAGTCCTAAATGGAGTTGAATCACATGCAGTTTCTGGTCCTACGAGCAAGAGTTGTTTTCTGGTAAGAAGAGTCACTATTGCGCTCCCATTCCCATACACTCTGCAAATAACACTCACGTCTGTTCTAAGCAAGTACAGCGTATTGGACTGAAGAGGAGCTACTGTTCTTGTCAGTTTCCTAGGCAGAGTTGAACTAGATATGGCCCGTGTGTGTAGGAAGCACAGTTCTTTTGTACTGAGCAAGCTCACTGTTCTGGCCCTAAATGAAACACATTAGAGTAGAAGAGTGCTCTTTCCTCAAAAGCAGAGTGTGATTCTTGTAAGGCGAGCTAGGGTTTGTTTCCCAGTCGTAAATGGAGTTGAATCACATGCAGTTTCTGGTCCTAGGAGCAAGAGTTGTTTTCTGGTAAGAAGAGTCACTATTGTGCTCCCATTGCCATACACAGTACAAATAGCACACGCCTCTGTTCCCAGCAAGTACAGTGTATTAGATTGAAGAGGAGCTACTGTTCTGTCAGTTTCCGAAGCAGAGTTGATCTAGATATGGCCCGTGTGCGTAGAAAGCACAGTTCTTTTGTTCTGAGCAAGTTGACTGTTCGGACCCCATAGAAAACACAGTAGAGTAGAAGAGTGCTCTTTTCTGAAAAGCAGAGTGTGTTTCTTGTAAGGCCAGCTAGCATTTGTTTCCCAGTCCTAAATGGAGTTGAATCACATGCAGTTTCTGGTCCTACGAGCAAGAGTTTTTTTCTGGTATGAAGAGTCACTATTGTGCTCCCATTGTCATACACATGGCAAATAGCACTGGCGTCTGTTCCCAGCATGTATAGTGTATTCGACGGAAGAGAATCTACTGTTCTTGTCAGTTTCCGAAGCAGAATTGAACTAGATATGGCCGTGTGTGTAGGAAGCACAGTTTTTTGTTCTGAGCAAGCTCAATGTTTTGGCCCTATAGGAAACACATTAGAGTAGAAGAGTGCTCTTTTCTCAAAAGCATAGTGGGTTTCCTGTAAGGCGAGGTAGCGTTTGTTTCCCAGTCCTAAATGGAGTTGAATCACATGCAGTTTTTGGTCCTACGAGCAAGAGTTGTTTTCTGGTAAGGAAAGACACTATTGCGCTCCCATTCCCATACACCCTGCAAATAGCACTCGCGTCTGTTCTAAGCAAGTACAGTGTATTGGACTGAAGAGGAGCTACTGTTCTTGTCAGTTTCCTACGCAGAGTTGAACTAGATATGGCCCGTGTGTGTAGGAAGCACAGTTCTTTTGTTCTGAGCAAGCTCACTGTTCGGACCCCATAGGAAACACAGTAGAGTAGAAGAGTGCCCTTTTCTCAAAAGCAGAGAGTGTTTCTTGTAATGCGAGCTAGGGTTTGTTTCCCAGTCCTAAATGGAGTTGAATCACATGCAGTTTCTGGTCCTACGAGCAAGAGTTGTTTTCTGGTAAGAAGAGTCACTATTGTGCTCCCATTGCCATACACAGTGCAAATAGCACACGCGTCTGTTCCCAGCAAGTACAGTGTATTGGACTGAAGAGGAGCTACTGTTCTTGTCAGTTTCCTAAGCAGAGTTGAACTAGATATGGCCTGTGTGTGTAGGAAGCACAGTTCTTTTGTTCTGAGCAAGCTCACTGTTTTGGCCATATAGGAAACACATTAGAGTAGAAGAGTGCTCTTTTCTCAAAAGCAGAGTGTGTTTCTTGTAAGGCAAGCTAGCATTTGTTTCCCAGTCCGAAAATGGAGTTGAGTCACATGCAGTATTTGGTCCTACGAGCAACAGTTGTTTTCTGGTACAAAGAGAAACTATTGGGCTCCCATTGCTATACACAGTGCAATTAGCACTCGCGTCTGTTCCCAGCAAGTACAGTGTATTGGACTGAAGAGAAGCTATTGTTCTTGTCAGTTTCCTAAGCAGAGTTGAACCATACATGGCCAGTGTGTGTAGGATACACAGTTCTTTTGTTCTGATCAAGCTCACTGTTTTGGCCATATAGGAAACACATTAGAGTAGAAGAGTGCTCTTTTCTCAAAAGCAGAGTGTGTTTCTTGTAAGGCCATCTAGCATTTGTTTCCCAGTCCTAAATGGAGTTGAATCACATGCAGTTTCTGGTCCTACGATCAAGTGTTGTTTTCTGGTAAGAGGAGTCACTATTGCGCTCCCATTGTCATACACAAGGCAAATAGCACTGGCGTCTGTTCCCAGCATTTACAGTTTATTGGACTGAAGAAGATCTACTGTTCTTGTCAGTTTCCTAAGGAGAATTGAACTAGATATGGCCATGTGTGTAGGAAGCACAGTTCTTTTGTACTGAGCAAGCTAACTGTTTTGGCCCTATAGGAAACACAGTAGAGTAGAAGAGTGCTCTTTTCTCAAAAGCAGAGTGTGTTTTTGTAAGGCGAGCTAGCGTTTGTTTTCCAGTCCTAAATGGAGTTGAATCACATGCAGTTGTTGGTCAAACGAACAAGATTTGTTTTCTGGTAAGGAAAGTCAGTATTGTGCTCCCATTCCCATACACCGTGCAAATAGCACTCCCGTCTGTTCCCAGCAAGTACAGTGTATTGGTCTGAAGAGGAGCTACTGTTCTTGTCAGTTTCCTAAGCAGAGTTGAACTAGATATAGCCCGTGTATGTAGGAAGCACAGTTCTTTTGTTCTGAGGAAGCTCACTGTTTTGGCCCTAAAGGAAACACATTAGAGTAGAATACTGCTCTTTTCTCATAAGCAGAGTGTGTTTCTTTTAAGGCGAGTTGCGTTTGTTTCCAAGTCCTAAATGGAGTTGAATCACATGCAGTTTCTGGTACTACGAGAAAGAGTTGTTTTCTGGTAAGAAGCGTCACTATTGTGCTGCCACTGCCAAACACAGTGCATATACCACTAGCGTCTGTTCCTAGCAAGTACAGTGTATTGGACTGAAGAGGAGCTACTGTTCTTGTCAGTTTCCTAAGCAGAGTTGAACTAGATATGGCCCGTGTGCGTAGGAAGCACAGTTCTTTTGTTCTGAGCAAGCTCACTGTTCAGACCACATAGGAAACACAGTAGAGTAGAAGAGTGCTCTTTTCTCAAAAGCAGAGTGTGTTTCTTGTAACGCGAGCTAGCGTTTGTTTCCCAGTCCTAACTGGAGTTGAACCACTTGAAGTTTCTGGTCCTATGAGCAAGAGTTGTTTTCTGATAAGAAGAGTCAGTATTGCGCTTTCATTGTCATACACAGGGCAAATAGCACTGGCATCTGTTCCCAGCATGTACAGTGTATTGGACTGAAGAGGATCTACTGTTCTTGTCAGTTTCCTAAGAAGAAATTAACTAGATATGTCTGTGTGTGTAGGAAGCAAAGTTCTTTTGTTCTGAGCAAACTCAATGTTCGGGGACAATAGGAAACACAGTAGAGTAGAAGAGTGCTCTTTTCACAAAAGCAGAGTGGGTTTCTTGTAAGGCGAGCTAGTGTTTGTTTCCCATCCTAAATGGAGTTGAGTCACATGCAGTATTTGGTCCTACGAGCAAGAGTTGTTTTCTGGTAAGAAGAGTCACTAGTGCACTCCCATTACCATACACAGTGCAAATAGCACTCGCGTCTGTCCCCAGCAAGTACAGTGTATTGGAATGAAGAGGAGTTACTGTTCTTGTCAGTTTCCTAAGCAGAGTTGAACTAGACATGGCCCGTGTGTGTAGGAAGCACAGTTCTTTTGTTCTGAGCAAGCTCACTGTTCGTACCCCATAGGAAACACAGTAGAGTAAAAGAGTGCTCTTTTCTCAAAAGCAGAGTGTGTTTCTTTTAAGGCGAGCAAGCGTTTGTTTCCCAGTCCTAAACGGAGTTAAGTCACATGCAGTTTTGGTCCTACAAGCAAGAGTTGTTTTCTCGTAAGAAGAGTCACTATTGCGCTCCCATTGTCATACTCAGGGCAAATAGCACTGGCATCTGTTCCCAGCATGTACAGTGTATTGGACTGAAGACGATCTACTGTTCTTGTCAGTTTCCTAAGCAGAGTTGAACTAGATATAGCCCTTGTGTGTAGGAAGCACTATTCATTTGTTCTGAGCAAGCTCACTGTTCTGGCCATATAGGAATCACATTAGAAGAGTGATCTTTTCTCAAAAGCAGAGTGTGTTTCTTGTAAGGCCAGCTAGCATTTGTTTCCCAGTCCTAAATGGAGTTGAATCACATGCATTTTCTGGTCCTATGAGCAAGAGTTGTTTTCTGGTAAGAAGAGTCACTATTGCGCTCCCATTGCCATACACACAGCAAATAGCACTCGCGTCTGTTCCCAGCAAGTAATGTGTATTGGACTGAAGAGGAGCTACTGTTCTTGTCAGATTCCAAAGCAGAGTTGAACTAGATATGGCCCGTGTGTGTAGGAAGCACAGTTCTTTTGTTCTGAGCAAGCTCACTTTTCGGACCCCATAGGAAACACATTACAGTAGAAGAGTGCTCTTTTCTAAAAAGCATAGTGTGTTTCTTGTAAGGAGAGCTAGAGTTTGTTTTCCAGTCCTAAATGGAGTTGAATCACATGAAGTTGTTTGTCACACGAGTAAGAGTTGTTTTCTGGTAAGGAAAGGCACTATTGTGCTCCCATTGCCATACACAGTGCAAATAGCACTCCATTCTGTTCCCAGCAAGTACAGTGTATTGGACTGAAGAGGAGCTACTGTTCTTGTCAGTTTCCTAAGCAGAGTTAAACTATATATGGCCCGTGTGTGTAGGAAGCACAGTTCTTTTGTTCTGAGCAAGCTCACTGTTCTGGCCATATAGGAAACACAGTAGAGTAGAAGAGTGCTATTATCTCAAAAACAGAGTGTGTTTCTTGTAAGGCGAGCTAGCGTTTGTTTCCCAGTCCTAAATGGGAGTTGAATCACATGCATTTTCTGGTCCTAAGAGCAAGAGTTGTTTTCAGGTAAAAAGAGTCACTATTGCGCTCCCACTGTCATACACAGGGCAAATAGCACTGGCGTCTGTTCCCAGCATGTACAGTGTATTGGACTGAAGAGGAGCTACTGTTCTTGTCAGTTTCCTAAGCAGAGTTGAACTAGATATGGCCGTGTGTGTAGGAATCACTGTTCTTTTGTTCTGAGCTAGCTCACTGTTCGGACCACATAGGCAACACAGTAGAGTAGAAGAGTGCTCTTTTCTCAAAAGCAGAGTGTGTTTCTTGTAAGGCGAGCTAGTGTTTGTTTCCCACTCCTAAATGGAGTTGAATCACATGCAGGTTCTGCTCCTATGAGCAAGAGTTGTTTTCTGTTAATAAGAGTCACTACTGTGCTCCCATTGTCATACACAGGGCAAATAGCACTGGCGTCTGTTCGCAGCATGTACACTGTATTGGACTGAAGAGGATCTACTGTTCTTGTCAGTTTCCTAAGCAGAGTTGAACTAGGTATGGCCGTGTATGAAGAAAGCACAGTTCTTTTGTTCTGAGCAAGCTCACTGTTCTGGCCATATAGGAAACACATTAGAGTAGAAGAGTGCTCTTTTATCAAAGCAGAGTGTGTTTTTTGTAAGGCGAGCTAGTGTTTGTTTCCCAGTCCTAACTGGAGTTGAACCACATGAAGTTTCTGGTCCTACGAGCAAGAGTTGTTTTCTTGTAAGAAGAGTCACTATTGTGCTTTCATTGTCATACACAGGGCAAATAGCACTGGCATCTGTTCCCAGCATGTACAGTGTATTGGACTGAAGAGGATCTACTGTTCTTGTCAGTTTCCTAAGAAGAAATTAACTAGATATGTCTGTGTGTGTAGGAAGCACAGTTCTTTTGTTCTGAGCAAACTCACTGTTCGGGGACTATAGGAAACACAGTAGAGTAGAAGAGTGCTCTTTTCTCAAAAGCAGAGTGTGTTTTTTGTAAGGCGTGCTAGCATTTGTTTCCCAGTCCTAAATGTAGTTGAATCCCATGCAGTATTTCGTCCTATGAGCAAGAGTTGTTTTCTGGTAAGAAGAGTCACTATTGTGTTCCCATTGCCATACACAGTGCAAATAGCACTCGCGTCTGTTCCCAACAAGTACAGTGTACTGGAATGAAGAGGAGCTACTGTTCTTGTCAGTTTCCTAAGCAGAGTTGAACTACTCATGGCCCGTGTGTGTAGGAAGCACAGTTCTTTTGTTCTGAGCAAGCTCACTGTTCAGAACCCATAGGAAACACATTAGAGTAGAAGAGTGCTCTTTTCTAAAAAGCAGAGTTTGTTTCTTGTAAGGCGAGCTAGCGTTTGTTTCCCAGTCATACATGGAGTTGAATCACATGCAGTTTCTGGCCCTACGAGCAAGAGCTGTTTTCTGGTAAGAAGTGTCACTATTGTGCTCCCATTGTCATACACAGTGCAAACAGCACTGTTGTCTGTTCCCAGCATGTACAGTGTATTGGACTGAAGGGGATCTACTGTTCTTGTCAGTTTCCTAAGCAGAGTTGAACTAGATATGGCCGTGTGTGTAGGAAGCACAGTTTTTTTGTTCTAAGCAAGCTCACTGTTTTGGCCCTATAGGAAACACAGCAGAGTAGAAGAGTGTTCTTTTCTCAAAAGTAGAGTGTGTTTCTTGTAAGGCGAGCTAGCGTTTGTTTTCCAGTCCTAAATGGAGTTGACTCACATGCAGTTGTTTGTCCCACGAGCAAGAGTTGTTTTCTGGTAAAAAGAGTCACTATTGCGCTCCCACTGTCATACACAGGGCAAATAGCACTGGCGTCTGTTCCCAGCATGTACAGTGTATTGGACTGAAGAGGATCTACTGTTCTTGTAAGTTTCCTAAGCAGAATTGAACTAGCTATGGCCGTGTGTGTAGGAAGCACAGTTCTTTTCTTCTGAGCAAGCTCACTGTTCGGACCGCAGAGGAAATACAGTAGAGTAGAACAGTACCCTTTTCTCAAAAGCAGAGTGTGTTTCTTGTAAGGCGAGCTAGCGTTTGTTTCTCAGTCCTAAATGGAGTCGAATCACATGCAGTTTCTGGTCCTACGAGCAAGATTTGTTTTCTGGTAAGAATAGTCACTAGTGCGCTCCCATTGTCATACACAGGGTATATAGCACTGGCATCTGTTCCCAGCATGTACATTGTATTGGACTTAAGAGGATCTACTGTTCTTGTCAGTTTCCTAAGCAGAGTTGAACTAGACATGGCCCGTGTGTGTAGGAAGCACAGTTATTTTGTTCTGAGCAAGCTCACTGTTCGGAACCCGTAGGAAACACATTAGAGTAGAAGAGTGCTCTTTTCTCAAAAGCAGAGTTTGTTTCTTGTAAGGCGAGCTAGCGTTTGTTCCCCAGTCATACATGGAGTTGAATCCCATGCAGTATTTCGTCCTATGAGCAAGAGTTGTTTTCTGGTATCAAGAGTCACTATTGTGCTCCCATTGTCATACACAGGGCAAATAGCACTGGCGTCTGTTCCCAGCATGTACAGTGTACTGGAATGAAGAGGATCTACTGTTCATGTCAGTTTCCTAAGCAGAATTGAACTAGATATGGCCGTGTGTGTAGGAAGCACAGTTCTTTTGTTCTGAGCAAGCTCACTGTTCTGGCCCTATAGGAAACACAGTAGAGTAGAAGAGTGCTCTTTTCTCAAAAGCAGAGTGTGTTTTTGTAAGGCGAGCTAGCGTTTGTTTTCCAGTCCTAAATGGAGTTGAATCACATGCAGTTGTTGGTCAAACGAACAAGAGTTGTTTTCTGGTAAGGAAAGTCACTATTGTGCTCCCATTGCCATGCACAGTGCAAAGAGCACTCGCGTCTGATCCTAGCAAGTACAGTGTATTGTACTGAAGAGGAGCTATTGTTCTTGTCAGTTTCCTAAGCAGAGTTGAACTAGATATGGCCCGTGTGTGTAGGAAGCACAGTTCTTTTGTTCTGAGCAAGCTCAATGTTCGGACCCATAGGAAACACAGTAGAGTAGAAGAGTGCTCTTTTCTCAAAAGCAGAGTGTGTTTCTTGTAAGGCGCGCTAGCGTTTGTTTCCCAGTCCTAAATGTAGTTGAATCCCATGCAGTTTTTCATCCTATGAGCAAGAGTTGTTTTCTGGTAAGAAGAGTCACTATTGCGCTCAAATTGCCATACACAGGGCAAATAGCACTCGCGTCTATCCCCAGCAAGTAATGTGTATTGGAGTGAAGAGGAGCTACTGTTCTTGTCAGATTCCTAAGCAGAGTTGAACTAGATATGGCCCGTGTGTGTAGGAAGCACAGTTCTTTTGTTCTGAGCAAGCTCACTTTTCGGACCCCATAGGAAACACATTAGAGTAGAAGAGTGCTCTTTTCTAAAAAGCATAGTGTGTTTCTTGTAAGGAGAGCTTGCGTTTGTTTCCCAGTCTTAAATGGAGTTGAATCACATGCAGTTTCTGGTCCTACGAGCAAGAGCTGTTTTCTGGTAAGAAGTGTCACTATTGTGCTCCCATTGTCATACACAGTGCAAATAGCACTGGCGTCTGTTCCCAGCATGTACAGTGTATTGGACTGAAGGGGATCTACTGTTCTTGTCAGTTTCCTAAGCAGAGTTGAACTAATTATGGCCATGTGTGTAGGAAGCACAGTTTTTTTGTTCAAAGCAAGCTCACTGTTTTGTCCCTATAGGAAACTCAGCAGAGTAGAAGAGTGTTCTTTTCTCAACATTAGAGTGTGTTTCTTGAAAGGCGAGCTAGCGTTTGTTTTCCAGTCCAAAATGGGCGTTGAATCACATGCATTTTCTGGTCCTACGATCAAGAGTTTTTTTCTGGTAAAAAGAGGCACTATTGCGCTCCCACTGTCATACACAGGGCAAATAGCACTGGACTCTGTTCCCAGCATGTACAGTGTATTGGACTGAAGAGGAGCTACTGTTCTTGTCAGTTTCCTAAGCAGAGTTGAAGTAGATATGGCCGTGTGTGTAGGAAGCACAGTTCTTTTGTTCTGAGCAAGCTCACTGTTCGGAACCCATAGGAAACACAGTAGAGTAGAAGAGTGCTATTTTGTCAAAAGCAGAGTGTGTTTCTTGTAATGCAAGCTAGCGTTTGTTTCCCAACATAAATGTGAGTTGAATCACATGCAGTTTCTAGTCCTACGAGCAAGAGTTGTTTTCTGGTAAGAAGAGTCACTAGTGCGCTCCCATTGTCATACACAGGGTATATAGCACTGGCATCTGTTCCCAGCATGTACAGTGTATTGGACTTAAGAGGATCTACTGTTCTTGTCAGTTTCCTAAGCAGAATTGATCTAGATATGGTCCGTGTGTGTATGAAGCACAGTTCTTTTGTTTTGAGCAAGCTCACTGTTCTGGCCCTATAGGAAACACAGTAGAGTAGAAGAGTGCTCTTTTCTCAAAAGCAGAGTGTGTTTCTTGTAAGGCGAGCTAGCATTTGTTTCCCAGTCCTAAATGTAGTTGAATCCCATGCAGTATTTCGTCCTATGAGCAAGAGTTGTTTTCTGGTAAGAAGAGTCACTATTGTGTTCCCATTGCCATACACAGTGCAAATAGCACTCGCGTCTGTTCCCAACAAGTTCAGTGTACTGGAATGAAGAGGAGCTACTGTTCTTGTCAGTTTGCTAAGCAGAGTTGAACTAGACATGGCCCGTGTGTGTAGGAAGCACAGTTATTTTGTTCTGAGCAAGCTCACTGTTCAGAACCCATAGGAAACACATTAGAGTAGAAGAGTGCTCTTTTCTAAAAAGCAGAGTTTGTTTCTTGTAAGGCGAGATAGCGTTTGTTTCCCAGTCATACATGGAGTTGAATCACATGAAGTTTCTGGTCCTACGAGCAAGAGCTGTTTTCTGGTAAGAAGTGTCACTATTGTGCTCCCATTGTCATACACAGTGCAAATAGCACTGTTGTCTGTTCCCAGTATGTACAGTGTATTATACTGAAAGGGATCTACTGTTCTTGTCAGTTTCCTAAGCAGAGTTGAACTAGATATGGCCGTGTGTGTAGGAAGCACAGTTTTTTTGTTCTAAGCAAGCTCACTGTTTTGGCCCTATAGAAAACACAGCAGAGTAGAAGAGTGTTCTTTTCTCAAAAGTAGAGTGTGTTTCTTGTAAGGCGAGCTAGCGTTTGTTTTCCAGTCCTAAATGGAGTTGAATCACATGCAGTTGTTTGTCCCACGAGCAAGAGTTGTTTTCTGGTAAAAAGAGTCACTATTGCGCTCCCACTGTCATACACAGGGCAAATAGCACTGGCGTCTGTTCCCAGCAAGTACAGTGTATTGGACTGAAGAGGATCTACTGTTCTTGTAAGTTTCCTAAGCAGAATTGAACTAGTTGTGGCCGTGTGTGTAGGAAGCACAGATCTTTTCTTCTGAGCAAGCTCACTGTTCGGACCCCAGAGGAAATACAGTAGAGTAGAATAGTACCCATTTCTCAAAAGCAGAGTGTGTTTCTTGTAAGGCGAGCTAGCGTTTGTTTCTCAGTCCTAAATGGAGTTGAATCACATGCAGTTTCTGGTCCTACGAGCAAGAGTTGTTTTCTGGTAAGAAGAGTCACTAGTGCGCTCCCATTGTCATACACAGGGTATATAGCACTGGCATCTGTTCCCAGCATGTACAGTGTATTGGACTTAAGAGGATCTACTGTTCTTGTCAGTTTCCTAAGCAGAATTGATCTAGATATGGCCCGTGTGTGTAGGAAGCACAGTTCTTTTTTTTTGAGCAAGCTCACTGTTCTGGCCCTATAGGAAACACAGTAGAGTAGAAGAGTGCTCTTTTCTCAAAAGCAGAGTGTTTTTCTTGTAAGTCGAGCTAGCATTTGTTTCCCAGTCCTAAAAGTAGTTGAATCCCATGCAGTACTTCGTCCTATGTGCAAGAGTTGTTTTTCTGGTAAGAAGAGTCACTATTGTGTTCCCATTGCCATACAAAGTGCAAATTGCACTCGCGTTTGTTCCCAGAAAGTACAGTGTATTGGAATGAAGAGGAGCTACTGTTCTTGTCAGTTTCCTAAGCAGAGTTGAACTAGACATGGCCCGTGTGTGTAGGAAGCACAGTTATTTTGTTCTGAGCAAGCTCACTGTTCGGAACCCATAGGAAACACATTAGAGTAGAAGAGTGCTCTTTTCTAAAAAGCAGAGTTTGTTTCTTGTAAGGCGAGCTAGCGTTTGTTCCCCAGTCATACATGGAGTTGAATCCCATGCAGTATTTCATCCTATGAGCAAGAGTTGTTTTCTGGTAAGAAGAGACACTATTGTGCTCCCATTGTCATACAAAGGGCAAATAGCACTGTCGTCTGTTCCCAGCATGTACAGTGTACTGGAATGAAGAGGATCTACTGTTCATGTCAGTTTCCTAAGCAGAATTGAACTAGATATGGCCGTGTGTGTAGGAAGCACAGTTCTTTTGTTCTGAGTAAGCTCACTGTTCTGGCCCTATAGGAAACACAGTAGAGTAGAAGAGTGCTCTTTTCTCAAAAGCAGAGTGTGTTTTTGTAAGGCGAGCTAGCGTTTGTTTTCCAGTCCTAAATGGAGTTGAATCACATGCAGTTGTTGGTCCCACGAACAAGAGTTGTTTTCTGGTAAGGAAAGTCACTATTGTGCTCCCATTGCCATGCACAGTTCAAAGAGCACTCGCGTCTGATCCCAGCAAGTACAGTGTATTGTACTGAAGAGGAGCTATTGTTCTTGTCAGTTTCCTAAGCAGAGTTGAACTAGATATGGCCCGTGTGTGTAGGAAGCACAGTTCTTTTGTTCTGAGCAAGCTCAATGTTCGGACCCATAGGAAACACAGTAGAGTAGAAGAGTGCTCTTTTCTCAAAAGCAGAGTGTGTTTCTTGTAAGGCGCGCTAGCGTTTGTTTCCCAGTCCTAAATGTAGTTGAATCCCATGCAGTTTTTCGTCCTATGAACAAGAGTTGTTTTCTGGTAAGAAGAGTCACTATTGCGCTCCCATTGCCATACACACTGCAAATAGCACTCGCGTCTGTTCCCAGCAAGTAATGTGTATTGGACTGAAGAGGAGCTACTGTTCTTGTCAGATTCCTAAGCAGAGTTGAACTAGATATGGCCCGTGTGTGTAGGAAGCACAGTTCTTTTGTTCTGAGCAAGCTCACT
This sequence comes from Peromyscus eremicus, assembly GCF_949786415.1. Lineage (NCBI taxonomy): Eukaryota > Metazoa > Chordata > Mammalia > Rodentia > Cricetidae > Peromyscus > Peromyscus eremicus. The sequence continues at coordinate 66,141 of NW_026736239.1, read as the reverse complement.
TTTCGGACCCCATAGGAAACACATTAGAGTAGAAGAGTGCTCTTTTCTAAAAAGCATAGTGTGTTTCTTGTAAGGAGAGCTTGCATTTGTTTCCCAGTCTTAAATGGAGTTGAATCACATGCAGTTTCTGGTCCTACGAGCAAGAGCTGTTTTCTGGTAAGAAGTGTCACTATTGTGCTCCCATTGTCATACACAGTGCAAATAGCACTGGCGTCTGTTCCCAGCAAGTACAGTGTATTGGACTGAAGGGGATCTACTGTTCTTGTCAGTTTCCTAAGCAGAGTTGAACTAATTATGGCCATGTGTGTAGGAAGCACAGTTTTTTTGTGCAAAGCAAGCTCACTGTTTTGGCCCTATAGGAAACTCAGCAGAGTAGAAGAGTGTTCTTTTCTCAAAAGTAGAGTGTGTTTCTTGAAAGGCGAGCTAGCGTTTGTTTTCCAGTCCTAAATGGGAGTTGAATCACATGCATTTTCTGGTCCTATGATCAAGAGTTGTTTTCTGGTAAAAAGAGGCACTATTGTGCTCCCATTGTTATACATAGTGCAAATAGCACTGTTGTCTGTTCCCAGCATGTACAGTGTATTGGAATGAAGGGGATCTACTGTTCTTGTCAGTTTCCTAAGCAGAGTTGTACTAGATATGGCCGTGTGTGTAGGAAGAAAAGTTTTTTTGTTCTAAGCAAGCTCACTCTCTTGGCCCTATAGGAAACACAGCAGAGTAGAAGAGTGTTCTTTTCTCAAAAGTAGAGTGTGTTTCTTGTAAGGCGAGCTAGCGTTTGTTTTCTAGTCCTAAATGGAGTTGAATCACATGCAGTTGTTTGTCCCACGAGTAAGAGTTGTTTTCTGGTAAGGAAAGGCACTATTGTGCTCCCATTGCCATACACAGTGCAAATAGCGCTCGCATCTGTTCCCAGCAAGTACAGTGTATTGGACTGAAGAGGAGCTACTGTTCTTGTCAGTTTCCTAAGCAGAGTTAAAATATATGGCCCGTGTGTGTAGGAAGCACAGTTCTTTTTTTCTGAGCAAGCTCACTGTTCTGGCCATAGAGGAAACACAGTAGAGTAGAAGAGTGCTATTTTCTCAAAAACAGAGTGTGTTTCTTGTAAGGCGAGCTAGTGTTTATTTCCCAGTCCTAAATGGGAGTTGAATCACATGCATTTTCTGGTCCTACGAGCAAGAGTTGTTTTCTGGTAAAAAGAGTCACTATTGTGCTCCCACTGTCATACACAGGGCAAATAGCACTGGCGTCTGTTCCCAGCATGTACAGTGTATTGGACTGAAGAGGATCTACTGTTCTTCTAAGTTTCCTAAGCAGAATTGAACGAGCTATGGCCGTGTGTGTAGGAAGCACAGTTCTTTTCTTCTGAGCAAGCTCACTGTTCGGACCCCAGAGGAAAAACAGTAGAGTAGAATAGTACCCTTTTCTCAAAAGCAGAGTGTGTTTCTTGTAATGCGAGCTAGCGTTTGTTTCTCAGTCCTAAATGGAGTTGAATCACATGCAGTTTCTGGTCCTACCAGCAAGAGTTGTTTTCTGGTAAGAAGAGTCACTAGTGCGCTCCCATTGTCATACACAGGGTATATAGCACTGGCATCTGTTCCCAGCATGTACAGTGTATTGGACTTAAGAGGATCTACTGTTCTTGTCAGTTTCCTAAGCAGAATTGATCTAGATATGGCCCGTGTGTGTAGGAAGCACAGTTCTTTTGTTTTGAGCAAGCTCACTGTTCTGGCTCTATAGGAAACACAGTAGAGTAGAAGAGTGCTCTTTTCTCAAAAGCAGAGTGTGTTTCTTGTAAGGCGAGCTAGCATTTGTTTCCCAGTCCTAAATGTAGTTGAATCCCATGCAGTATTTCGTCCTATGAGCAAGAGTTGTTTTCTGGTAAGAAGAGTCACTATTGTGTTCCCATTGCCGTACACAGTGCAAATAGCACTCGCGTCTGTTCCCAGCAAGTACAGTGTATTGGACTGAAGAGGATCTACTGTTCTTGTCAGTTTCCTAAGAAGAAATTAACTAGATATGTCTGTGTGTGTAGGACTCACAGTTCTTTTGTTCTGAGCAAACTCACTGTTCGGGGACAATAGGAAACACAGTAGAGTAGAAGAGTGCTCTTTTCTCAAAAGCAGAGTGTGTTTCTTGTAAGGCGAGCTAGTGTTTGTTTCCCAGTCATAAATGGAGTTGAATCCCAGTTTCTGGTCCTAGGAGCAAGAGTTGTTTCCTGGTAAGAAGAGTCACTATTGTGCTCCCATTGCCATACACAGTGCAAATAGCACACGCGTCTGTTCCCAGCAAGTACAGTGTATTGGACTGAAGAAAAGCTACTTTTGTTGTCAGTTTCCTAAGCAGCGTTGAACTAGATTTTGCCTGAGTGTGTAGGAAGCACAGTTCATTTGTTCTGAGCAAACTCACTGTTCAGACCCCATAGGAAACACAGTAGAGTAGAAGAGTGCTCTTTTCTCAAAAGCAGAGTGTGTTTCTTGTAAGGTGAGCAAACGTTTGTTTCCCAGTCCTAAACGGAGTTGAGTCACATGCAGTTTTGGTCCTACAAGCAAGAGTTGTTTTCTCGTAAGAAGAGTCACTATTGCGCTCCCATTGTCATACAAAGGGCAAATAGCACTGGCATCTGTTCCCAGCATGTACAGTGTATTGGACTGAAGAGGATCTACTGTTCTTGTCAGTTTCCTAAGCAGAGTTGAACTAGATATAGCCCATGTGTTCAGGAAACACTGGTCATCTGTTCTGAGCAAGCTCACTGTTCTGGCCATATAGGAAACACAGTAGAGTAGAAGAGTGTTCTTTTCTCAAAAGCAGAGTGTGTTTCTTGTAAGGCAAGCAAGCGTTTGTTTCCCAGTCCTAAATGGAGTTGAATCACATGCAGTTTCTCTTCCTACGAGCAAGAGTTGTTTTCTGGTAAGAAGAGTCACTCTTGCGCTCCCATTGACATACACAGTGCAAATAGCACTGGCGTCTGTTCCCAGCATGTGCAGTGTATTGCACTGAAGAGGATCTATTGTTCTTGTCAGTTTCCTCAGCAGAGTTGAACTAGATATAGCCCGTGTGTGTACGAAGCACGGTTCATTTGTTCTGAGCAAGCTCACTGTTCTGGCCCTATAGGAAACACAGTAGAGTAGAAGAGTGCTCTTTTCTCAAAAGCAGATTGTGTTTCTTTTAAGGCGAGCTAGTGTTTGTTTCCCAGTCCTAAATGGAGTTGAATCACATGCAGTTTCTGGTCCTATGAGCAAGAGTTGTTTTCTGGTAATAAGAGTCACTGTTGCGCTTCTATTGCCATACACAGTCAAACAACACTCGCTACTGTTCTTTGCAAGTACAGTGTATTGGACAGAAGAGGAGCTACTGTTCTTGTCAGTTTCCTAAGCAGAGTTGAACTAGATATGGCCCGTGTGTGTAGGAAGCACAGTTCTTTTGTTCTGAGCAAGCTCACTGTTCGGACCCCATAGGAAACACAGTAGAGTAGAAGAGTGCTCTTTTCTCAAAAGTAGACTGCGTTTCTTGTAAGGCGAGCTAGCATTTGTTTTCCAGTCCTAAATGGAATTGAATCACATGCAGTTTCTCATCCTAGGAGCAAGAGTTGTTTTCTGGTAAGAAGAGTCACTGTTGTGCTCCCATTGACATACACAGGGCAAATAGCACTGGCGTCTGTTCCCAGCATGTACAGTGTATTGGACTGAAGAGGATCTACTGTTCTTGTCAATTTCCTAAGCAGAGTTGAACTAGATATGGCCCGTGTGTGTAGGAAGCACAGTTCTTTTGTTCTGAGCAAGCTCACTGTTCGGACACCATAGGAAACACAGTAGAATAGAAGAGTGCTCTTTTCTCAAAAGCAGAGTGTGTTTCTTGTAAGGCAAGCTAGCGTTTGTTTCCCAGTCCTAAATGGAGTTGAATTACATGCAGTTTCTGGTCCTATGAGCAAGAGTTGTTTTCTGGTAAGAAGAGTCACTATTGTGCTCACTTTACCATACACAGGGCAAATAGCACTCACGTCTGTGCCCAGCAAGTACAGTGTATTGGACTGAAGAGGATCTACTGTTCTTGTCAGTTTCCTAAGCAGAGTTGAACTAGATATGGCCCGTGTGTGTAGGAAGCACAGTTCTTTTGTTTTGAGCAAGCTCACTGTTCGGATCCCATAGGAAACACAGTAGAATAGAAGAGTGCTCTTTTCTCAAAAGCAGAGTGTGTTTCTTGTAAAGCGAGCTAGCATTTGTTTCCGAGTCCTAAATGGAGTTGAATCACATGCATTGTCTGGTCCTATGAGCAAGAGTTGTTTTCTGATAAGAAGAGTCACTATTGCGCTCCCGTTGTCATACACAGGGCAAATAGCACTGGCGTCTTGTCCCAGCATGTACAGTGTATTGGACTGAAGATGATCTACTGTTCTTCTCAGTTTCCTAAGCAGAGTTGAACTAGATATGGCCCGTGTGTGTAGGGAGCACAGTTCTTTTGTTCTGAGCAAGCTCACTGTTCGGACCCCATAGGAAACCTAGTAGAATAGAAGAGTGCTCTTTTCTCAAAAGCAGAGTATGTTTCTTATAAGGCGAGCTAGCGTTTGTTTCCCAGTCCTAAATGTAGTTGAATCACATGCAGGTTTTTGTCCTAAAAGCAAGAGTTGTTTTCTAGTATGAAGAGTCACTATTGTGCTCCCATTGCCATACACAGGGCAAATAGGACTCGCGTCTGTTCCCAGGATGTACAGTGTATTGGACTGAAGAGGATCTACTGTTCTTGTCAGTTTCCTAAGCAAAGTTGAACTAGATATGGCCCTTGTGTGTTAGAAGTAAACTTCTTTTGTTCTGAGGAACCTCACTCTTCTGGCCCTATAGGAAACACAGTAGAGTAGAAGAGTGCTCTTTTCTCAAAAGCAGAGTATGTTTCTTATAAGGCGAGCTAGCGTTTATTTCACAGTCCTAAATGTAGTTGAATCACATGCAGGTTCTTGTCCTAAAAGCAAGAGTTGTTTTCTAGTAAGAAGAGTCACTATTGTGCTCCCATTGCCATACACAGGGCAAATAGGACTCGCATCTGTTCCCAGGATGTACAGTGTATTGGACTGAAGAGGATCTACTGTTCTTGTCAGTTTCCTAAGCAAAGTTGAACTAGATATGGCCCGTGTGTGTTAGAAGTACACTTCTTTTGTTCTGAGGAACCTCACTCCTCTGGCCCTATAGGAAACACAGTAGAGTAGAAGAGTGCTCTTTTCTCAAAAGCAGAATGTGTTTCTTGTAAGGCGAGCTAGTGTTTGTTTCCCAGTCCTAAATGGAGTTGAATAACATGCAGTTTCTGGTCCTACGAGCAAGAGTTGTTTTCTGGTAAGAAGAGTCACTATTGCCCTCCCATTGTCATACACAGGGCAAATAGCACTGGCGTCTGTTCCCAGCATGTACAGTGTATTGGACTGAAGATGATCTACTGTTCTTGTCAGTTTCCTAAGCAGAGTTGAACTAGATATAGCCCGTGTGTGTAGGAAGCACAGTTCTTTTGTTCTGAGCAAGCTCACTGTTCGGACACCATAGGAAACACAGTAGAATAGAAGAGTGCTCTTTTCTCAAAAGCAGAGTGTGTTTCTTGTAAGGCGAGCTAGCATTTGTTTCCCAGTCCAAAATGGAGTTGAATCACATGCAGTTTCTGGTCCTACGAGCAAGGGATGTTTTCTGGTAAGTAAAGTCACTATTGTGCTCCCTTTGCCATAAACAGTGCAAATAGCACTCACGTCTGTTCCCAGCAAGTACAGTGTATTGGACTGAAGAGGATCTACTGTTCTTGTCAGTTTCCTAAGAAGAGTTGAATGAGATATGGCCCGTGTGTGTAGGAAGCACAGTTCTTTGGTTCTGAGCAAGCTCACTGTTTTGGTCCTATAGGAAACACACAATAGTAGAAGAGTGCTCTTTTCTCAAAGCACAGTGTGTTTCTTGTAAGGTGAGCTAGCGTTTGTTTCCCAGTCCTAATGGAGTTGAATTTCATGCAGTTTCTTGTCCTATGAGCAAGAGTTGTTTTCTGGTAAGAACAGTCACTATTGCGCTCCTGTTGCCATACACAGTGCAAACAACACTCGCTACTGTTCTTTGCAAGTACAGTGTATTGGACAGAAGAGGAGCTACTGTTCTTGTCAGTTTCCTAAGCAGAGTTGAACTAGATATGGCCCGTGTGTGTAGGAAGCACAGTTCTTTTTTTCTGAGCAAGCTCACTGTTCAGACCCCATAGGAATCACAGTAGAGTAGAAGAGTGCTCTTTTCTCAAAAGCAGAGTGTGTTTCTTGTAAGGCGAGCTAGCGTTTGTTTCCCAGTCCTAAATGGAGTTGAATCACATGCAGTTTCTGGTCCTAGGAGCAAGAGTTGTTTTCTGGTAAGAAGAGTCACTATTGTGCTCCCTTTGCTATACACAGGGCAAAAAGCACTGGCATCTGTTCCCAGCAAGTACAGTGTATTGGACTGAAGAGGATCTACTGTTCTTGTCAGTTTCCTAAGCAGAGTTGAACTAGATATGGCCCGTGTGAGTAGGAAGCACAGCTCTTTTGTTCTGAGCAAGCCCACAGTTCGGACCCCATAGGAAACACAGTAGAGTAGAAGAGTGCTCTTTTCTCAAAAGCAGAGTGTGTTTCTTGTAAAGCGAGCTAGCGTTTGTTTCCCAGTCCAAAATGGAGTTGAATCCCATGCAGTTTCTGGTCCTACGAGCAAGGGATGTTTTCTGGTAAGGAAAGTCACTATTGTGCTCCCTTTGCCGTAAACAGTGCAAATAGCCCTCGCGTCTATTCCCAGCAAGTACAATGTATTGGACTGAAGAGCAGCTACTGTTCTTGTCAGTTTCCTAAGCAGACTTGAACTAGATATGGCCCGTGTGTGTAGGAAGCAGAGTTCTTTTGTTCTGAGCAAGCTAACTTTCTGGCCCTATAGGAAACACAGAAGAGTAGAAGAGTGCTCTTTTCTCAGAAGCAGAGTGTGTTTCTTGTAAGGCAAGGTAGTGTTTGATTTCCAGTCCTAAATGGAGTTGAATCACATGCAGTTTCTGGTCCTACGAGCAAGAGTTGTTTTCCGGTAAGAAGAGTCACTATTGTGCTACCACTGTCATACACAGTGCAAATAGCACTCTCGTCTGTTCCCAGCAAGTACAGTGTATTGGACAGAAGAGGAGCTACTGTTCTTGTCAGTTTCCTAAGCAGAGTTGAACTAGATATGGCCCGTGTGTGTGAAGCACAGTTCTTTTGTTCTGATCAAGCTCAATTTTCAGACCCCATAGTAAACACAGTAGAGGAGAAGAGTCCTCTTTTCTCAAAAGCAGAATGTTTTTCTTGTAAGGCGAGCTAGCGTTTGTTTCCCAGTCCTAAATGGAGTTCAATCACATGCAGTTTCTGGTCCTACGAGCAAGAGTTGTTTTATGGTAAGTAGAGTCACTATTGCGCTCCCATTGTCATACACAGGGCAAATAGCACTGGCGTCTGTTCCCAGCATGTAAAGTGTATTGGACTGAAGAGGATCTACTGTTCTTGTCAGTTTACTAAGCAGAGTTGAACTAGATATGGCCCCTGTGTGTACGAAGCACAGTTCTTTTGATCTGAGCTAGCTCACTCTTCTGGCCTATAGGAAACACAGTAGCGTAGAAGAGTGCGCTTTTCTCAAAAGCAGAAAGTGTTTCATGTAAGGCGAGCTTGTGTTTGTTTCCCAGTCCTAAATGGTGTTGAATCACATGCAGTTCTGGTCCTACGAGCAAGAGTTGTTTTCTGGAAAGAAGAGTCACTATTGCCCTCCCATTGTCATACACAGGGCAAATAGCACTGGCGTCTGTTCCCAGCATGTACAGTGTATTGGACTGAAGATGATCTACTGTTCTTGTCAGTTTCCTAAGCAGAGTTGAACTAGATATGGCCCGTGTGTGTAGGAAGCACAGTTCTTTTGTTCTGAGCAAGCTCACTGTTCGGACACCATAGGAAACACAGTAGAATAGAAGAGTGCTCTTTTCTCAAAAGCAGAGTGTGTTTCTTGTAAGGCGAGCTATCATTTGTTTCCCAGTCCTAAATGGAGTTGAATTACATGCAGTTTTTGGTCCTATGAGCAAGAGTTTTTTTCTGATAAGAAGAGTCACTATTGCAATCCTATTGCCATACACAGTGCAAACAACACTCGCTACTGTTCTTTGCAAGTACAGTGTATTGGACTGAAGAGGAGCTACTGTTCTTGTCAGTTTCCTAAGCAGAGTTGAACTAGGTATGGCCCGTGTGTGTAGGAAGCACAGTTCTTTGTTCTGAGCAAACTCACTGTTCTGTCACTATAGACAACACAGAAGAGTAGAAGAGTGCTCTTTTCTCAGAAGCAGAGTTTGTTTCTTGTAAGGCGAGCTAGCTTTGTTTCCCAGTCCTAAATGTAGTTGAATTTCATGCAGTTTCTTGTCCTATGAGCAAGAGTTGTTTTCTGGTAAGAAGAGTCACTATTGTGCTCCCATTGCCATACACAGTGCAAATAGCACTCGTGTCTGCTCCCAACAAGTACAGTGTATTGAACTGAAGAGTAGCTACTGTTCTTGTCAGTTTCCTAAGCAGAATTGAACTAGATATAGCCCGTGTGTAGGAAGCACAGTTCTTTTGTTCTGAGCAAGCTCACTGTTCTGGCCCTATAGGAAACACAGTAGAGTAGTAGAGTGCTCTCTTCTCAAAAGCAGAGCGTGTTTCTTGTAAGGAGAGCTAGCGTTTGTTTCCCAGTCCTAAATGGAGTTGAATCACATGCAGTTTTTTGGTCCTAAGAGCAATGGATGTTTTCTGGTAAGGAAAGTCACTAATGCGCTCTCTTTGCCATACACAGTTCAAATAGCACTCACGTCTGTTCCCAGCAAGTACAGTGTATTGGACTGTAGAGGAGCTACTGTTCTTGTCAGTTTCCTAAGCAGAGTTGAACTAGATATGGCCCGTGTGTGTAGGAAGCACAGGTCTTTTGTTCTGAGCAAGCTCACTGTTCGGACCACATAGGAAACACAGTAGAATAGAAGAGTGCTCTTTTCTCAAAAGCAGAGTGTGTTTCTTGTAAGGCGAGCTAGCGTTTCGTTCCCAGTCTAAAATGGAGTTGAATCACATGCAGTTTCTGGTCCTACAAGCAAGAGTTGTTTTCTAGTAAGAAGAGTCACTATTGTGCTCCCTGTGTCATACACAGGGCAAATAGCACTCGCGTCTGTTCCCAGGATGTAAAGTGTATTGGACTGAAGAGGATCTACTGTTCTTGTCAGTTTCCTAAGCAAAGTTGAACTAGATATGGCCCGTGTGTGCAGGAAGTACACTTCTTTTGTTCTGAGCAAGCTCACTCTTCTGGCCCTATAGGAAACACAGTAGAGTAGAAGAGTGCTCTTTTCTCAAAACCAGAGTGTGTTTGTTGTAAGGCGAACTAGCCTTTGTTTCCCAGTCCTAAATGGAGTTGAATCACATGCAGTTTCTGGTCCTACGAGCAAGAGTTGTTTTCTGGCAAGGAAAGTCACTATTGTGCTCCTTTTGCCATACACAGTGCAAATAGCACTCGCGTCTGTTCCCAGCAAGTACAGTGTATTGGACTGAAGAGGATCTACTGTTCTTGTCAGTTTCCTAAGCAGAGTTGAACTAGATATGGCCCGTGTGTGTAGGAAGCACACTTCTTTTGTTCTGAGCAAGCTCACTGTTCTGGCCCTATAGGAAACACAGTAGAGTAGAAGAGTGCTCTTTTCTCAAAAGCAGAGTGTGTTTCTTCTAAGGCGAGCTAGAGTTTGTTTCATAGTCCTAAATGGAGTTGAATCACATGCAGTTTCTGTTCCTATGAGCAAGAGTTGTTTTCTGGTAAGAAGAGTCACTATTGGGCTCCTATTGCCATACACAGAGCAAACAACACTCGCTACTGTTCTTTGCAAGTACAGTGTATTGGACAGAAGAGGACCTACTGTTCTTGTCAGTTTTCTAAGCAGAGTTGAACTAGATATGGCCCGTGTTTGTAGGAAGCACATTTCTTTTGTTCTGAGCAAGCTCACTGTTCGGACCCCATAGGAAACACAGTAGAGTAGAAGACTGCGCTTTTCTCAAAAGCAGAGTGTGTTTCTTGTAAGGCGAGCTAGCGTTTGTTTCCCAGTCCTAAATGGAATTGAATCACATGCAGTTTCTGATCCTAGGAGCAAGAGTTGTTTTCTGGTAAGAAGAGTCACTATTGCGCTCCCATTGACATACACAGGGCAAATAGCACTGGCGTCTGTTCCCAGCATGTAAAGTGTATTGGACTGAAGAGGATCTACTGTTCTTTTCAGTTTCCTAAGCAGAGTTGAACTAGATATGGCCCGTGTGTGTAGGAAGCACAGTTCTTTTGTTCTGAGCTAGCTCACTCTTCTGGCCTATAGGAAACACAGTAGAGTAGAAGAGTGCTCTTTTCTCAAAAGCAGAGTGTGTTTCTTGTAAGGCGAGCTTTCGTTTGTTTCCCAGTCCTAAATGGAGTTGAATCCCATGCAGTTTCTGGTCCTACGAGCAAGAGATGTTTTCTGGTAAGAAGAGTCACTATTGTGCTCCCATTGTCATACACAGGGCAAAGAGATCTGGCGTCTGTTCCCAGCATGTATAGTGAATTGGACAGAAGAGGATCTACTGTTCTTGTCAGTTTCCTAAGCAGAGTTGAACTAGATATGGCCCATGTGTGTAGGAAGCACAGTTCTTTTGTTCTGAGCAAGCTCACTGTTCTTGCCCTATGGGAAACACAGTAAAGTAGAAGAGTGCTCTTTTCTCAAAAGCAGAGTGTGTTTCTAGTAAGGCAAGCTAGGGTTTGTTTCCCAGTCCTAAATGATGTTGAATCCCATGCAGTTTCTGGTCCTGAGAGCAAGACTTGTTTTCTGGTAAGAAGAGTCACTATTGCGTTCCACATGCCATACACTGTGCAAATAGCAATCTCGTCTGTTCCCAGCAAGTACAGTGTATTGGACAGAAGAGGAGCTACTGTTCTTGTCAGTTTCCTTTGCAGAGTTGAACTAGATATGGCCCGTGTGTGTAGGAAGCACAGTTCTTTTGTTCTGAGCAAGCTCACTGTTCGGACCCCATAGGAAACACAGTAGAGAAGAAGAGTGCTCTTATCTCAAAAGCAGAGTGTGTTTCTTGTAAGGCTAGCTAGTGTTTGTTTCCCAGTCCTAAATGGAGTTGAATCACATGCAGTTTCTGGTCCTACGAGCAAGAGTTGTTTTCTGGTAAGAAGAGTCACTATTGTGCTCCCATTGTCATACACAGGGCAAATTGCACTGGCGTCTGTTCCCAGCATGTACAGTGTATTGGACTGAAGAAGATCTACTGTTTTTGTCAGTTTCCTAAGCAGAGTTGAACTAGATATGGCCCATGTGTGTTGGAAGTACAGTTCTTTTGTTCTGAGCAATCTCACTGTTCAGGCACTATAGCAAACACTGTAGAGTAGAAGAGTGCTCTTTTCTCCAAAACATAGTGTGTTTCTTGTAAGGCGATCTAGCATTTGTTTCCCAGTCCTAAATGGTGTTGAATCACATGCAGTTTCTGGTCCTATGAGCAAGAGTTGTTTTCTGGTAAGAAGAGTCACTATTGGGCTCCCATTGCCATACACAGTGCAAATAGCACTCGCGTCTGTCTGTTCCCAGCAAGTACAATCTAATGGACAGAAGAGGAGATACTGTTCTTGTCAGTTTCTTAAGCAGAGTTGAACTAGATATGGCCCGTGTGTGTAGGAAGCACAGTTCTTTTGTTCTGAGCAAGCTCACTGTTCGGACCCCATAGGAAACACAGTAGAGTAGAAGAGTGCTCTTTTCTCAAAAGCAGAGGTGTTTCTTGTAAGGTGAGCTAGCGTTTGTTTCCCAGTCCTAAATGGAGTTGAATCCCATGCAGTTTCTGGTCTTATGAACAAGAGTTGTTTTCTAGTAAGAAGAGTCACTATTGTGTTCCCATTGTCATACACAGGGTAAATAGCACTGGTGTCTGCTTCCAGCATGTACAGTGTATTGGACTGAAGAGGATCTACTGTTCTTGTCAGTTTCCTAAGCAGAGTTGAACTAGATATGGCCCGTGTGTGTAGGATACACATTTCTATTGTTCTGCGCAAGCTCACTGTTCTGGCCCTATAGGAAACACAGTAGAGTAGAAGCATGCTCTTTTCTCAAAAGCACAGTGTGTTTCTTCTAAGGCGAGCTAGTGTTTGTTTCCCAGGCCTAAATGGAGTTGAATCACATGCAGTTTCTGGTCCTACAAGCAAGAGTTGTTTTCTGGTAAGAAGAGTCACTATTGAGCTTCCAATGTCATATACAGTGCAAATAGCTCTCCCGTCTGCTCCCAGCAAATACAGTGTATTGGACAGAAGAGGAGACACTGTTCTTGGCAGTTTCCTAACCAGAGTTGAACTAGATATGGGCCGTGTGTGTAGAAAGCACAGTTCTTTTGTTCTGAGCAAGCCTACTGTTCTGGCAATATAGGAAACACAGTAGAGTAGAAGAGTGCTCTTTTCTCAAAAGCAGAGTGTGTTCCTTGTAGGGTAACTAGCGTTTGTTTCCCAGTCCTAAATGGATTTGAATCACATGCAGTTTATGGTCCTATGAGAAAGAGTTGTTTTCTGGTAAGTATAGTCACTATTGTGCTCCCATTGCCATACACAGTGCAAATAGCACTCGCGTCTGTTCCCAGCAAGTACAGTGTAATGGACAGAAGAGAAGATACTGTTCTTGTCAGTTTCCTAACCAGAGTTGAACTAGATATGGCCCGTGTGTGTAGAAAACACAGTTCTTTTGTTCTGAGCAAGCTCACTGTTCTGGCCTTGTAGGAAACACAGTAGAGTAGAAGAGTGCTCTTTTCTCAAAAGAAGAGTGTGTTTCTTGTAAGGCTAGCTAGTGTTTGTTTCCCAGTCAGAAACGGAGTTGAATCCCACGCGATTTCTGGTCCTACAAGCAAGAGTTGTTTTCTGGTAAGAAGAGTCACTATTGCGCTCCCATTGCCATACACAGTGCAAATAGCACTCGCGTCTGCTCCCAGCAAGTACAGTGTATTGGACTGAAGAGGAGCTACTGTTCTTGTCAGTTTCCTAAGCAGAGTTGAACTAGATATGGCCCATGTGTGTAGGAAGCACCGTTTTTTTGTTCTGAGCAAGCTCACTGTTCGGACCCCATAGGAAACCCAGTAGAGTAGAAGAGTGCTCTTTTGTCCAAAGCAGAGTGTGTTTCTTGTAAGGCAAGCTAGTGTTTATTTCCCAGTCCTAAATGGAGTTGAATCCCATGCAGTTTCTGGTCCTACGAGCAAGAGTTGTTTTCTGGTAAGAAGAGTCACTATTGTGCTCCCATTGTCATACACAGGGCAAATAGCACTGGCGTCTGTTCCCAGCATGTACAGTGTATTTTACTGAAGAGAATCTACTGTTCTTGTCAGTTTAATAAGCAGAGTTGTACTATATATGGCCCGTGTGTGTAGGTAGCACAGTTCTTTTGTTCTGAGTAAGCTCACTGTTCTGGCACTATAGGAAACACAGTAGAGTAGAAGAGTGCTCTTTTCTCAAAAGCAGAGTGTGTTTCTTGTAAGGCGAGCTAGCATTTGTTTCCCAGTCCTAAATGGTGTTGAATAATATGCAGTATCTGGTCCTACAAGCAAGAGTTGTTTTCTGGTAAGAAGAGTCACTATTAAGCTCCCATTGCCATACACAGTGCAAATAGCACTCGCGTCTGTTCCCATCAAGTACAGTGTAATGGACAGAAGAGGTGATACAGTTCTTGTCGTTTCCTAACCAGAGTTGAACTAGATATGGCCCGTGTGTGTAGGAAGCACAGTTCTTTTGTTCTGAGAAAGCTCACTGTTCGTACCCCATAGGAAACACAGTAGAGTTGAAGAGTGCTCTTTTCTCAAAAGGAGAGTGTGTTTCTTGTAAGGCTTGCTAGCGTTTGTTTCCCAGTCCTAAAAGGAGTTGAATCCCATGCAGTTTCTGGTCTTATGAGAAAGAGTTGTTTTCTGGTAAGAAGAGTCACTATTGTGTTCCCATTGTCATACACAGGGTAAATAGCACTGGTGTCTGTTCCCAGCATGTACAGTGTATTGGACTGAAGAGGAGCTACAGTTTTTGTCAGTTTCCTAAGCAGAGTTGAACTAGATATAACCGTGTGTGTAGGAAGAACAGTTCTTTTTTCTGAGCAAGCCTACTGTTCTGGCAATATAGGAAACACAGTAGAGTAGAAGAGTGCTCTTTTCTCAAAAGCAGAGTGTGTTTCTTGTAAGGTGAGCTAGCCTTTGTTTCCCAGTCCTAAATGGAGTTGAATCACATGCAGTTTTTGGTCCTATGAGCAAGGGATGTTTTCTGGTAAGGAAAGTCACTATTGTGCTCCCTTTGCCATACACAGTGAAAATAGCACTCGCATTTGTTCCCAGCAAGTACAGCGTATTGGACTGAAGAGGAGCTACTGTTCTTGTCAGTTTCCTAAGCAGAGTTGAACTAGATATGGCCCGTGTGTGTAGGAAGCACAATTCTTTTGTTCTGAACAAGCTCAATGTTCGGACCCCATAGGAAACAGTGTAGATAGAAGAGTGCTCTTTTCTCAAAATCAGAGTGTGTTTCTTGTAAGGCAAGCTAGTGTTTGTTTCCCAGTCCTAAATGGAGTTGAATCCCATGCAGTTTCTGGTCTTATGAGCAAGAGTTGTTTTCTGGTAAGAAGAGTCACTATTGTGTTCCCATTGTCATACACAGGGTTAATAGCACTGGTGTCTGTTCCCAGCAAGTACAGCGTATTGGACTGAAGAGGAGCTACTGTTCTTGTCAGTTTCCTAACCAGAGTTGAACTAGATATGTCCCGTGTGTGTAGGAAGCACAGTTCCTTTGTTCTGAGCAAGCTCAATGTTCGGACCCCATAGGAAACACAGTAGAGAAGAAGAGTGCTCTTTTCTCAAAAGCAGAGTGTGTTTCTTGTAAGGCAAGCTAGTGTTTATTTCCCAGTCCTAAATGGAGTTGAATCCCATGCAGTTTCTGGTCCTACGAGCAAGTGTTGTTTTCTGGTAAGAAGAGTCACTATTGTGCTCTCTTTGTCATACACAGGGCAAATAGCACTGGCGTCTGTTCCCAGCATGTACAGTGTATGGGACTGAAGAGGATCTACTGTTCATGTCAGTTTCCTAAGCAGAGTTGAACTAGATATGGCCCGTGTGTGTAGGAAGCACAGTTCTTTTGTTCTGAGCAAGCTCATTGTTCGGACCCCATAGGAAACACAGTAGAGAAGAACAGTGCTCTTTTCTCAAAAGCAGAGTGTGTTTCTTGTAAGGCTAGCTGGTGTTTGTTTCACAGTCAGAAACGGAGTTGAATCCCATACAGTTTCTGGTCCTAGGAGCAAGAGTTTTTTTCTGGTAAAAAGAGTCACTATTGTGCATCAATTGTCATACAAAGGGCAAAGAGCACTGGCGACTCTTCCCAGCATGTATAATGAATTGGACTGAAGAGGATCTCCTGTTCTTGTCAGTTTCCTAAGCAGAGTTGAACTAGATATGGCCCGTGTGTGTAGGAAGCACAGTTCTTTTGTTCTGAGCAAGCTCACTGTTCTTGCACTATAGGAAACACAGTAGAGTAGAAGAGTGCTCTTTTCTCAAAAGCAGAGTGTGTTTCTTGTAAGGTGAGCTAGCGTTTGTTTCCCAGTCCTAAATGGAGTTGAATCACATGCAGTTTTTGGTCCTATGAGCAAGGGATGTTTTCTGGTAAGGAAAGTCACTATTGTGCTCCCTTTGCCATACACAGTGAAAATAGCACTCGCATCTGTTCCCAGCAAGTACAGCGTATTGGACTGAAGAGGAGCTACTGTTCTTGTCAGTTTACTAAGCAGAGTTGAACTAGATATGGCCCGTGTGTGTAGGAAGCACAATTCTTTTGTTCTGAACAAGCTCAATATTCGGACCCCATAGGAAACACAGTAGATAGAAGAGTGCTCTTTTCTCAAAATCAGAGTGTGTTTCTTGTAAGGCAAGCTAGTGTTTGTTTCCCAGTCCTAAATGGAGTTGAATCCCATGCAGTTTCTGGTCTTATGAGCAAGAGTTGTTTTCTGGTAAGAAGAGTCACTATTGTGTTCCCACTGTCATACACAGGGTTAATAGCACTGGTGTCTGTTCCCAGCAAGTACAGCGTATTGGACTGAAGAGGAGCTACTATTCTTGTCAGTTTCCTAACCAGAGTTGAACTAGATATGTCCCGTGTGTGTAGGAAGCACAGTTCCTTTGTTCTGAGCAAGCTCAATGTTCGGACCCCATAGGAAACACAGTAGAGAAGAAGAGTGCTCTTTTCTCAAAAGCAGAGTGTGTTTCTTGTAAGGCAAGCTAGTGTTTGTTTCCCAGTCCTAAATGGAGTTGAATCCCATGCAGTTTCTGGTCCTACGAGCAAGTGTTGTTTTCTGGAAGAAGAGTCACTATTGTGCTCTCTTTGTCATACACAGGGCAAATAGCACTGGCGTCTGTTCCCAGCATGTACAGTGTATGGGACTGAAGAGGATCTACTGTTCATGTCAGTTTCCTAAGCAGAGTTGAACTAGATATGGCCCGTGTGTGTAGGAAGCACAGTTCTTTTGTTCTGAGCAAGCTCATTGTTCGGACCCCATAGGAAACACAGTAGAGAAGAACAGTGCTCTTTTCTCAAAAGCAGAGTGTGTTTCTTGTAAGGCTAGCTGGTTTTTGTTTCACAGTCAGAAACGGAGTTGAATCCCATACAGTTTCTGGTCCTATGTGCAAGAGTTTTTTTCTGGTAAAAAGAGTCACTATTGCGCATCAATTGTCATACACAGGGCAAAGAGCACTGGCGACTGTTCCCAGCATGTATAGTGAATTGGACTGAAGAGGATCTCCTGTTCTTGTCAGTTTCCTAAGCAGAGTTGAACTAGATATGGCCCGTGTGTGTAGGAAGCACAGTTCTTTTGTTCTGAGCAAGCTCACTGTTCTTGCACTATAGGAAACACCGTAGAGTAGAAGAGTGCTCTTTTCTCAAAAGCAGAGTGTGTTTCTTGTAAGGTGAGCTAGCGTTTGTTTCCCAGTCCTAAATGGAGTTGAATCACATGCAGTTTTTGGTCCTATGAGCAAGGGATGTTTTCTGGTAAGGAAAGTCACTATTGTGCTCCCTTTGCCATACACAGTGAAAATAGCACTCGCATCTGTTCCCAGCAAGTACAGCGTATTGGACCGAAGAGGAGCTACTGTTCTTGTCAGTTTCCTAAGCAGAGTTGAACTAGATATGGTCCGTGTGTGTAGGAAGCACAATTCTTTTGTTCTGAACAAGCTCAATGTTCGGACCCCATAGGAAACACAGTAGATAGAAGAGTGCTCTTTTCTCAAAATCAGAGTGTGTTTCTTGTAAGGCAAGCTAGTGTTTGTTTCCCAGTCCTAAATGGAGTTGAATCCCATACAGTTTCTGGTCTTATGAGCAAGAGTTGTTTTCTGATAAGAAGAGTCACTATTGTGTTCCCATTGTCATACACAGGATTAATAGCACTGGTGTCTGTTCCCAGCAAGTACAGCGTATTGGACTGAAGAGGAGCTACTGTTCTTGTCAGTTTCCTAACCAGAGTTGAACTAGATATGTCCCGTGTGTGTAGGAAGCACAGTTCCTTTGTTCTGAGCAAGCTCAATGTTCGGACCCAATAGGAAACACAGTAGAGAAGAAGAGTGCTCTTTTCTCAAAAGCAGAGTGTGTTTCTTGTAAGGCAAGCTAGTGTTTGTTTCTCAGTCCTAAATGGAGTTGAATCCCATGCAGTTTCTGGTCCTACGAGCAAGTGTTGTTTTCTGGTAAGAAGAGTCACTATTGTGCTCTCTTTGTCATACACAGGGCAAATAGCACTGGCGTCTGTTCCCAGCATGTACAGTGTATGGGACTGAAGAGGATCTACTTTTCATGTCAGTTTCCTATGCAGAGTTGAACTAGATATGGCCCGTGTGTGTAGGAAGCACTGTTCTTTTGTTCTGAGCAAGCTCATTGTTCGGACCCCATAGGAAACACAGTAGAGAAGAACAGTGCTCTTTTCTCAAAAGCAGAGTGTGTTTCTTGTAAGGCTAGCTGGTGTTTGTTTCACAGTCAGAAACGGAGTTGAATCCCATACAGTTTCTGGTCCTATGAGCAAGAGTTTTTTTCTGGTAAAAAGAGTCACTATTGTGCATCAATTGTCATACACAGGGCAAAGAGCACTGGCGACTGTTCCCAGCATGTATAGTGAATTGGACTGAAGAGGATCTCCTGTTCTTGTCAGTTTCCTAAGCAGAGTTGAACTAGATATGGCCCGTGTGTGTAGGAAGCACAGTTCTTTTGTTCTGAGCAAGCTCACTGTTCTTGCACTATAGGAAACACAGTAGAGTAGAAGAGTGCTCTTTTCTCAAAAGCAGAGTGTGTTTCTAGTAAGGCAAGCTAGGGTTTGTTTCCCAGTCCTAAATGGAGTTGAATCACAAGCAGATTCTGGTCCTAAAAGCAAGAATGTTTTCTGGTAAGAAGAGTCACTATTGTGCTCCCACTGCCATAAACAGTGCAAATATCACTCACGTCTGTTCCCATCAAGTACAGTGTAATGGACAGAAGAGGAGATACTGTTCTTGTCAGTTTCCTAACCAGAGTTGAAATAGATATGGCCCGTGTGTGTAGGAAGCACAGTTCTTTTGTTCTGAGCAAGCTCACTGTTCAGACCCCATAGGAAACACAGCAGAGTAGAAGAGTGCTCTTTTCTCAAAAGCAGAGTGTGTTTATTGTAAGGCGAGCTAGTGTTTGTTTCCCAGTCCTAAATGGAGTTGAATCACATGCAGTTTCTGGTCCTACGAGCAAGAGATGTTTTCTGGTAACAAGAGTCACTATTGCGCTCCCATTGCCATACACAGTGCAAATAGCACTCGTGTCTGCTCCCAGCAAGTACAGTGTATTGGACGGAAGAGGAGCTACTGTACTTGTCAGTTTCCTAAGTAGAGTTGAACTAGATATGTCCCGTGTGTGTAGGAAGCACAGTTCATTTGTTCTGAGCAAGCTCACTGTTCTGGCCCTATAGGAAACACAGTAGAGTAGAAGAGTGCTCTTTTCTCAAAAGCATAGTGTGTTCCTTGTAGGGTGAGCTAGCGTTGGTTTCCCAGTCCTAAATGGATTTGAATCACATGCAGTTTCTGGTCCTATGAGAAAGAGTTGTTTTCTGGTAAGTATAGTCACTATTGTGATCCCATTGCCATACACAGTGCAAATAGCACTTGCGTCTTTTCCCAGCAAGTACAGTGTAATGGACAGAAGAGGAGATACTGTTCTTGTCAGTTTCCTAACCAGAGTTGAACTAGATATGGCCCGTGTGTGTAGAAAGCACAGTTCTTTTGTTCTGAGCAAGCTCACTGTTCTGGCCTTGTAGGAAACACAGTAGAGTAGAAGAGAGCTCTTTTCTCAAAAGAAGAGTGTGTTTCTTGTAAGGCTAGCTAGTGTTTGTTTCCCAGTCAGAAACCGCGTGGAATCCCACGCGGTTTCTGGTCCTACAAGCAAGAGTTGTTTTCTGGTAAGAAGAGTCACTATTGCGCTCCCATTGCCATACAGAGTGCAAATAGCACTCGCGTCTGCTCCCAGCAAGTACAGTGTATTGGACTGAAGAGGAGCTACTGTTCTTGTCAGTTTCCTAACCAGAGTTGAACTAGAAATATCCCGTGTGTGTAGGAAGCACAGTTCTTTTGTTCTGAGCAAGGTCACTCTTCGGACCCCATAGGAAACACAGTAGAGTAGAAGAGTGCTCTTTTCTCAAAAGCAGAGTGTGTTTCTTGTAAGGCTAGCTACTGTTTGTTTCCCAGTCAGACAGGGAGTGGAATCCCATGCAGTTTCCGGTCCTATGAGCAAGAGTTGTTTTCTTGTAAGAAGAGTCACTATTGTGATCCCATTGCCATACACAGTGCAAATAGCACTCGCGTCTGTTCCCAGCAAGAACAGTGTATTGGACAGAAGAGGAGCTACTGTTCTTGTCAGTTTCCTAAGCAGAGTTGAACTAGATATTGCCCGTTTGTGTAAAGCACAGTTCATTTGTTCTGAGCAAGTTCACTGTTCGGACCCCATAGGAAACACAGTAGAGTAGAAGAGTGCTCTTTTCTCAAAAGCAGAGTATGTTTCTTGTAAGGCGAGCTAGCGTTTGTTTCCCAGTCCTAAATGGAGTTGAATCACATGCAGTTTCTGGTCCTACAAGCAAGAGTTGTTTTCTGGTTAGAAGAGTCACTATTGCCCTCCCATTGCCATACACAGGGCAAATAGCACTGGCGTCTGTTCACAGCAAGTACAGAGTATTGGACAGAAGAGGATCTCCTGTTCTTGTCAGTTTCCTAAGCAGAGTTGAACTAGATATGGCCCGTGTGTAGGAAGCACAGTTCTTTTGTTCTGAGCAAGCTCACTGTTCTGGCCCTATAGGAAACACAGAAGAGTAGAAGAGTGCTCGTTTCTCAAAAGCAGAGTGTGTTTGTTGTAAGGCGAACTAGCGTTTGTTTCCCAGTCCTAAATGGCGTTGAATCACATGCAGTTTCTGGTCCTACGAGCAAGAGTTGTTTTCTGGTAAGAAGAGTCACTATTATGCTACCATTGCCATACACAGTGAAAATATCTCTCGCGTCTGTTCCCAGCAAGTACAGTGTATTGGACTGAAGATAACTACTGTTCTGGTCAGTTTCCTAAGCAGAGTTGAACTAGATATAGCCCGTGTGTGTAGGAAGCACAGTTCTTTTGTTCTGAAGAAGCTCACTGTTCTGGCTATATAGGAAACACAGAAGAGTAGAAGAGTGCTCTTTTCTCAAAAGCAGAGTGTGTTTCTTGTAAGGTGAGCTAGCGTTTATTTCCCAGTCCTAAATTGAGTTGAATCACATGCAGTATTAGGTCCTACGAGCAAGGGATGTTTTCTGGTAAGGAAAGTCACTATTGCGCTCCCTTTGCCATACACAGTTCAAATAGCACTCAAGTCTGTTCCCAGCAAGTACAGTGTATTGGACAGAAGAGGAGCTACTGCTCTTGTCAGTTTCCTAAGCAGAGTTGAACTAGATATGGCCCGTTTGTTTAGGAAGCACAGTTGTTTTGTTCTGAGCAAGCTCACTGTTCTGGCCCTGTAGGAAACACAGTAGAGTAGAAGAGTGCTCTTTTCTCAAAAGCAGAGTGTGTTTCTTGTAAGGCGAGCTAGCGTTTATTTCCCAGTCATAAATGGAGTTGAATCACATGCAGTTTCTGGTCCTATGAGCAAGAGTTGTTTTCTTGTAAGAAGAGTCACTATTGTGCTTCCATTGCCATACACAGTGCAAATAGCACTCGCTTCTGTTCCCAGCAAGTACAGTGTATTGGACAGAAGAGGAGCTACTGTTCTTGTCAGTTTCCTTAGCAGAGTTGAACTAGATATGGCTCGTATGTGTAGGAAGCACAGTTCTTTTGTTCTGAGCAAGCTTACTCTTCTGGCCTATAGGAAACACAGTAGAGTAGAAGAATGCTCTTTTCCCAAAAGCAGAGTGTGTTTCTTGTCAGGCGAGCTAGCTTTTGTTTCCCAGTCCTAAATGGAGTTGAATCCCATGCAGTTTCTGGTCCTACGAGCAAGAGTTGTTTTCTGGTAAGAAGAGTCACTAATGTGCTCCCATTGTCATACACAGGGCAAATAACACTGGCGTCTGTTCCCAGCATGTATAGTGAATTGGACTGAAGAGGATCTACTGTTCTTGTCAGTTTCCTAAGCAGAGTTAAACTAGATATGGCCCGTGTGTGTAGGAAGCACAGTTCTTTTGTTCTGAGCAAGCTCACTGTTCTTGCCCTATAGGAAACACAGTAGAGTAGAAGAGTGCTCTTTTCTCAAAAGCAGAGTGTGTTTCTAGTAAGGCAAGCTAGGGTTTGTTTCCCAGTCCTAAATGGAGTTGAATCACAAGCATTTTCTGGTCCTAAATGCAAGAATGTTTTCTGGTAAGAAGAGTCACTATTGCGCTCCCATTGCCATACACAGTGCAAAGAGTACTCGCGTCTGTTCCCATCAAGTACAGTGTAATGGACAGAAGAGATGATACTGTTCTTGTCAGTTCCAGTTTCCTAACCAGAGTTGAACTACATATGGCACATGTGTGTAGGAAGCACAGTTCTTTTGTTCTGAGCAAGCTCACTGTTCGGACCCCATAGGAAACACAGTAGAGTAGAAGAGTGCACTTTTCTCAAAAGCAGAGTGTGTTTCTTGTAAGGCCAGCTAGTGTTTGTTTCCCAGTCCTAAATGGAGTGGAATCACACACAGTTTCTGGTCCCACGAGCAAGAGTTGTTTTGTGGAAAGGAAAGTCACTATTGTGCTTCCTTTGCCATACACAGTGCAAATAGCACTCGCGTCTGTTCCCAGCAAGTACAGTGTATTGGACTGAAGAGGAGCTACTGTTCTTGTCAGTTTCCTAAGCAGAGTTGAACTAGATATGGCCCGTTTGTGTAGGTCGCACAGTTCTTTTTTCTGAGCAAGCTCACTCTTCTGGCCCTATAGGAAACACAGTAGAGTAGAAGAGTGCTCTTTTCTCAAAAGCAGAGTGTGTTTGTTGTAAGGCGAACTAGCGTTTGTTTCCCAGTCCTAAATGGAGTTGAATCACATGCAATTTTTGGTCCTACGAGCAAGAGTTGTTTTCTGGTAAGAAGTGTCACTATTGTGCTCCCATTGTCATACACAGGGCAAATTGCACTGGCGTCTCACCCAGCATGTACAGTGTATTGGACTGAAGAGGATCTACTGTTCTTGTCAGTTTCCTAAGCAGAGTTGAACTAGATATGGCCCATGTGTGTTGGAAGCACAGTTCTTTTGTTCTGAGCAAGCTCACTGTTCTGGCCCTGTAGGAAACACAGTAGAGTAGAAGAGTGCTCTTTTCTCAAAAGCAGAGTGTGTTTGTTGTAACCCGAACTAGCGTTTGTTTCCCAGTCCTAAATGGAGTTGAATCACATGCAGTTTCTGGTCCTACAAGCAAGAGTCGTTTTCTGGTAAGAAGAGTCACTATTGCCCTCCCATTGCCGTACACAGTGCAAATAGCACTGGCGTCTGTTCACAGCAAGTACAGTGTATTGGATAGAAGAGGAGCTACTGTTCTTGTTCAGTTTCCTAAGCAGAGTTGAACTAGATATTGCCCGTGTGTGTAAAGCACAGTTCATTTGTTCTGAGCAAGCTCACTGTTCGGACCCCATAGGAAACACAGTAGAGTAGAACAGTGCTCTTTTCTCAAAAGCAGAGTATGTTTCTTGTAAGGCGAGGTAGCGTTTGTTTCCAAGTCCTAAATGGAGTTGAATCACATGCAGTTTCTGGTACTACAAGCAAGAGTTGTTTTCTGGTAAGAAGAGTCACTATTGCGCTCCCATTGTCATACACATAGCAAATAGCACTCGCGTCTGCTCCCTGCAAGTACAGTGTATTGGAATGAAGAGGAGCTACTATTCTTGTCAGTTTCCTAAGCAGAGTTGAACTAGATATGGCCCGTTTGTGTAGGAAGCCCAGTTCTTTTGTTCTGAGCAACCTCACTGTTCTGGCCATATAGGAAACACAGTAGAGTAGAAGAGTGCTCTTTTCTCAAAAGCACAGTGTGTTTGTTGTAAGGCGAACTAGCGTTGGTTCCCCAGTCCTAAATGGAGTTGAATCACATGCAGTTTCTTGTTCTACGAGCAAGAGTTGATTTCTGGTATCGAAAGTCAATGTTGTGCTCCCTTTGCCATACACAGTGCAAATAGCACTCGCGTCTGTTCCCAGCAAGTACAGTGTATTGGACTGAAGAGGAGCTACTGTTCTTGTCAGTTTCCTAAGCAGAGTTGAACTAGATATGGCCCGTGTGTAGGAAGCACAGTTCTTTTGTTCTGAGCAAGCTCACTGTTCTGGCCCTATAGGAAACACAGAAGAGTAGAAGAGTGCTCGTTTCTCAAAAGCAGAGTGTGTTTGTTGTAAGGCGAACTAGCGTTTGTTTCCCAGTCCTAAATGGAGTTGAATCACATGCAGTTTCTGGTCCTACGAGCAAGAGTTGTTTTCTGGTAAGAAGAGTCACTATTATGCTACCATTGCCATACACAGTGAAAATATCTCTCGCGTCTGTTCCCAGCAAGTACAGTGTATTGGACAGAAGAGGAGCTACTGTTCTTGTCAGTTTCCTATGCAGAGTTGAACTAGATATGGCCCGTGTGTAAAGCACAGTACTTTTGTTCTGAGCAAGCTCACTTTTCGGACTCAATAGGAAACCCAGTGGATTAAAAGAGTGCTCTTTTCTCAAAAGCAGAGTGTGTTTCTTCTAAGGCTAGCTTGTGTTTGTTTCTCAGTCAGAAACGGAGATGAATCCCATGCAGTCAGTGGTCCTACGAGCAAGAGTTGTTTTGTGGTAAGAAGAGTCACTATTGCGCTCCCTTTGCCTTACAAAGTGCAAATAGCACTCGCGTCTGCTCTCAGCAAGTACAGTGTATTGGACTGAAGAGAACTACTGTTCTGGTCAGTTTCCTAAGCAGAGTTGAACTAGATATAGCCCGTGTGTGTAGGAAGCACAGTTCTTTTGTTCTGAAGAAGCTCACTGTTCTGGCCCTATAGGAAACACAGTAGAGTAGAAGAGTGCTCTTTTCTCAAAAGCAGAGTGTCTTTCTTGTAAGGTGAGCTAGCGTTTATTTCCCAGTCCTAAATTGAGTTGAATCACATGCAGTATTTGGTCCTACGAGCAAGGGATGTTTTCTGGTAAGGAAAGTCACTATTGCGCTCCCTTTGCCATACACAGTTCAAATAGCACTCAAGTCTGTTCCCAGCAAGTACAGTGTATTGGACAGAAGAGGAGCTACTGCTCTTGTCAGTTTCCTAAGCAGAGTTGAACTAGATACGGCCCGTGTGTGTAGGAAGCACAGTTCTTTTGTTCTGAGCAAGCTCACTGTTCTGGCCCTGTTGGTAACACCGTAGAGTAGAAGAGTGCTCTTTTCTCAAAAGCAGAGTGTTTTTCTTGTAAGGCGAGCTAGCGTTTATATCCCAGTCATAAATGGAGTTGAATCACAGGCAGTTTCTGGTCCTACGAGCAAGAGTTGTTTTCTGGTAAGAAGAGTCACTATTGTGCTTCCATTGCCATACACAGTGCAAATAGCACTCGCTTCTGTTCCCAGCAAGTACAGTGTATTGGACAGAAGAGGAGCTACTGTTCTTGTCAGTTTCCTTAGCAGAGTTGAACTAGATATGGCTCGTATGTGTAGGAAGCACAGTTCTTTTGTTCTGAGCAAGCTCACTGTTCAGACCTCATAGGAAACACAGTAGAGTAGAAGAGTGCTCTTTTCTCTAAAGCAGAGTGTGTTTCTTGTAAGGCGAACTAGCGTTTGTTTCCCAGTCCTAAATGGAGTTGAATCACATCCAGTTTTTGGTCCTACGAGCAAGAGTTGTTTTCTGGTATGAAGAGACACTATTGAGCTCCCATTGCAATACACAGTGCAAATAGCAATCGCGTCTGTTCCCAGCAAGTACAGTGTATTGGACTGAAGAGGAGCTACTGTTCTTGTCAGTTTCCTAAGCAGAGTTGAACTAGATATGGCCCGTGTGTTTAGGAAGCACAGTTCTTTTGTTCTGAGCAAGCTTACTCTTCTGGCCCATAGGAAACACAGTAGAGTAGAAGAGTGCTCTTTTCCCAAAAGCAGAGTGTGTTTCTTGTCAGGCGAGCTAGCTTTTGTTTCCCAGTCTTAAATGGAGTTGAATCACATCCAGTATCTGGTCCTACGAGCAAGAGTTGTTGTTTGGTATGAAGTGACACTATTGTGCTCACATTGCCATACACAGTGCAAATAGCACTCGCGTCTGCTCCCTGCAAGTACAGTGTATTGGACTGAAGAGGACCTCCTGTTCTTGTCAGTTTCCTAAGCAGAGTTGCAGTAGATATGGCCCGTTTGTGTAGGAAGCACAGTTCTTTTGTTCTGAGCAAGCTCACTGTTCTGGCCCTATAGAAAACACAGTAGAGTAGAAGAGGGCTCTTTTCTCAAAAGCAGAGTGTGGTTCTTGTAAGGTGAACTAACGTTTGGTTCCTAGTCCTAAATGGAGTTGAATCACAGGCAGTTTTTGATCCTATGAGCACGAGTTGTTTTCTGGTAAGGAAAGTCACTATTGTGCTGCCTTTGCCATACACAGTGCAAATAGTACTCGCCTCTGTTCCCAGCAAGTACAGTGTATTGGACTGAATAGGAGCTACTGTTCTTGTCAGTTTCCTAAGCAGAGTTGAACTACATATGGCCTGTGTGTTTAGGAAGCTCAGTTCTTTTGTTCTGAGCATGCTTACTCTTCTGGTCCTAGAAAACACAGTAGAGGAGAAGCGTGCTCTTTTCTCAAAAGCAGAGTGTGTTTCTTGTAAGGCGAACTAGCGTTTGTTTCCCAGTCCTAAATGGAGTTGAATCACATCCAGTTTCTGGTCTTACGAGCAAGAGTTGTTTTCTGGTATGAAGAGACACTATTGTGTTCCATTGCCATACACAGTGCAAATAGCACTCGCGTCTGCTCCCTACAAATACAGTGTATTGGACTGAAGAGGACCTCCTGTTCTTGTCAGTTTCCTAAGCAGAGTTGAAGTAGATATGGCCCGTTTGTGTAGGAAGCACAGTTCTTTTGTTCTTAGCAAGCTCACTGTTCTGGCCCTATAGGAAACACAGTAGAGTAGAAGAGGGCTCTTTTCTCAAAAGCAGAGTGTGGTTCTTGTAAGGTGAACTAGCGTTTTGTTCCTAGTCCTAAATGGAGTTGAATCACAGGCAGTTTTTGATCCTACGAGCAAGAGTTGTTTTCTGGTAAGGAAAGTCACTATTGTGATCCCTTTGCCATACACAGTGCAAATAGCACTCGCGTCTGTTCCCAGCAAGTACAGTGTATTGGACTGAAGAGGAGCTACTGTTCTTGTCAGTTTCCTAAGCAGAGTTGAACTAGATATGGCCCGTGTGTGTAGGAAGCACAGTTCTTTTTTTCTGAGCAAGCTTACTTTTCTTGCATATAGGAAACAAAGTAGAATAGAAGAGTGCTCTTTTCTCAAAAGCTGAGTGTGTTTCTTGTCAGACAAGCTAGCGTTTGTTTCCCAGTCCTAAGTGGAGTTGAATCACATGCAGATTCTGGTCCTACGAGCAAGAGTTGTTTTGTGGAAAAGAAAGTCACTATTGTGCTCCCTTTGCCATACACAGTGCAAATAGCACTCCCGTCTGTTCCCAGCAAGTACAGTGTATTGGACTGAAGAGGAGCTACTGTTCTTGTCAGTTTCCTAAGCAGAGTTGAACTAGATATGGCCCGTTTGTGTAGGTAGCACAGTTCTTTTTTCTGAGCAAGCTCACTCTTCTGGCCCTATAGGAAACACAGTGGAGTAGAAGAGTGCTCTTTTCTCAAAAGCAGAGTGTGTTTGTTGTAAGGCGAACTAGCGTTTGTTTCCCAGTCCTAAATGGAGTTGAATCACATGCAATTTCTGGTCCTACGAGCAAGAGTTGTTTTTTGGTAAGAAGAGTCACTATTGTGCTCCCATTGTCATACACAGGGCAAATTGAACTGGCGTCTCTCCCAGCATGTACAGTGTATTGGACTTAAGAGGAGCTACTGTTCTTGTCAGTTTCCTAAGCAGACTTGAACTAGATATGGCCCGTGTGTGTAGGAAGCACAGTTCTTTTGTTCTGAGCAAGCTCACTGTTCGGACCCCATAGGAAACACAGTAGAGAAGAAGAGTGCTCTTATCTCAAAAGCAGAGTGTGTTTCTTGTAAGGCTAGCTAGTGTTTGTTTCCCAGTCCTAAATGGAGTTGAATCACATGCAGTTTCTGGTCCTACGATCAAGAGTTGTTTTCTGGTAAGAAGAGTCACTATTGTGCTCCCATTGCCATACACAGTGCAAATAGCACTCGCGTCTGCTCCCAGCAAGTACAATGTAATGGACAGAAGAGGAGATACTGTTCTTGTCAGTTTCTTAAGCAGAGTTGAACTAGATATGGCCCGTGTGTGTAGGAAGCACAGTTCTTTTGTTCTGAGCAAGCTCACTGTTCGGACCCCATAGGAAACACAGTAGAGTAGAAGAGTGCTCTTTTCTCAAAAGCAGAGGTGTTTCTTGTAAGGTGAGCTAGCGTTTGTTTCCCAGTCCTAAATGGAGTTGAATCCCATGCAGTTTCTGGTCTTATGAACAAGAGTTGTTTTCTAGTAAGAAGAGTCACTATTGTGTTCCCATTGTCATACACAGGGTAAATAGCACTGGTGTCTGTTCCCAGCATGTACAGTGTATTGGACTGAAGAGGATCTACTGTTCTTGTCAGTTTCCTAAGCAGAGTTGAACTAGATATGGCCCGTGTGTGTAGGATACACAGTTCTATTGTTCTGCGCAAGCTCACTGTTCTGGCCCTATAGGAAACACAGTAGAGTAGAAGCAGGCTCTTTTCTCAAAAGCACAGTGTGTTTCTTCTAAGGCGAGCTAGTGTTTGTTTCCCAGGCCTAAATGGAGTTGAATTACATGCAGTTTCTGGTCCTACAAGCAAGAGTTGTTTTCTGGTAAGAAGAGTCACTATTGAGCTTCCAATGTCATATACAGTGCAAATAGCTCTCCCGTCTGCTCCCAGCAAATACAGTGTATTGGACAGAAGAGGAGCTACTGTTCTTGTCAGTTTCCTAAGCAGAGTTGAACTAGATATGGCCCGTGTGTGTAGGAAGCACAGTTCTTTTGTTCTGAGCAAGCTCACTGTTCTGGCCCTATAGGAAACACAGTAGAGTAGAAGAGTGCTCTTTTCTCAAAATCATAGTGTGTTCCTTGTAGGGTAACTAGCGTTTGTTTCCCAGTCCTAAATGGATTTGAATCACATGCAGTTTATGGTCCTATGAGAAAGAGTTGTTTTCTGGTAAGTATAGTCACTATTGTGCTCCCATTGCCATACACAGTGCAAATAGCACTCGCGTCTGTTCCCAGCAAGTACAGTGTAATGGACAGAAGAGGAGATACTGTTCTTGTCAGTTTCCTAACCAGAGTTGAACTAGATATGGCCCGTGTGTGTAGGAAGCACAGTTCTTTTGTTCTGAGCAAGCTCACTGTTCTGGCCCTATAGGAAACACAGTAGAGTAGAAGAGTGCTCTTTTCTCAAAATCATAGTGTGTTCCTTGTAGGGTAACTAGCGTTTGTTTCCCAGTCCTAAATGGATTTGAATCACATGCAGTTTTTGGTCCTACGAGCAAGAGTTGTTTTCTGGTATGAAGAGACACTATTGAGCTCCCATTGCCATACACAGTGCAAATAGCACTCGCGTCTGTTCCCAGTAAGTACAGTGTATTGGACTGAAGAGGATCTACTGTTCTTGTCAGTTTCCTAAGCAGAGTTGAACTAGATATGGCCCGTGTGTGTAGGAAGCACAGTTCTTTTGTTCTGAGCAAGCTCAGTGTTGTGGCCCTATAGGAAACACAGTAGAATAGAAGCATGCTCTTTTCTCAAAAGCACAGTGTGTTTCATCTAAGGCGAGCTAGCGTTTGTTTCCGAGTCCTAAATGGAGTTGAATCACATGTAGTTTCTGGTCCTACAAGCAAGAGTTGTTTTCTGGTAAGAAGAGTCACTATTGAGCTTCCAATATCATATACAGTGCAAATAGCTCTCGCGTCTTCTTCCAGCAAATACAGTGTATTGGACTGAAGAGGAGCTACAGTTCTTGTAAGTTTCCTAAGCAGAGTTGAACTAGATATAACCGTGTGTGTAGGAAGAACAGTTCTTTTTTCTGAGCAAGCCTACTGTTCTGGCAATATAGGAAACACAGTAGGTTAGAAGAGTGCTCTTTTCTCAAAAGCAGAGTGTGTTTCTTGTAAGGTGAGCTAGCCTTTGTTTCCCAGTCCTAAATGGAGTTGAATCACATGCAGTTTTTGGTCCTATGAGCAAGGGATGTTTTCTGGTAAGGAAAGTCACTATTGTGCTCCCTTTGCCATACACAGTGAAAATAGCACTCGCATTTGTTCCCAGCAAGTACAGTGTATTGGACTGAAGAGGAGCTACTGTTCTTGTCAGTTTCCTAAGCAGAGTTGAACTAGATATGGCCCGTGTGTGTAGGAAGCACAATTCTTTTGTTCTGAACAAGCTCAATGTTCGGACCCCATAGGAAACACAGTAGATAGAAGAGTGCTCTTTTCTCAAAATCAGAGTGTGTTTCTTGTAAGGCAAGCTAGTGTTTGTTTCCCAGTCCTAAATGGAGTTGAATCCCATGCAGTTTCTGGTCTTATGAGCAAGAGTTGTTTTCTGGTAAGAAGAGTCACTATTGTGTTCCCATTGTCATACACAGGGTTAATAGCACTGGTGTCTGTTCCCAGCAAGTACAGCGTATTAGACTGAAGAGGAGCTACTGTTCTTGTCAGTTTCCTAACCAGAGTTGAACTAGATATGTCCCGTGTGTGTAGGAAGCACAGTTCCTTTGTTCTGAGCAAGCTCAATGTTCGGACCCCATAGGAAACACAGTAGAGAAGAAGAGTGCTCTTTTCTCAAAAGCAGAGTGTGTTTCTTGTAAGGCAAGCTAGTGTTTATTTCCCAGTCCTAAATGGAGTTGAATCCCATGCAGTTTCTGGTCCTACGAGCAAGTGTTGTTTTCTGGTAAGAAGAGTCACTATTGTGCTCCCTTTGTTATACACAGGGCAAATAGCACTGGCGTCTGTTCCCAGCATGTACAGTGTATGGGACTGAAGAGGATCTACTGTTCATGTCAGTTTCCTAAGCAGAGTTGAACTAGATATGGCCCGTGTGAATAGGAAGCACAGTTCTTTTGTTCTGAGCAAGCTCATTGTTCGGACCCCATAGGAAACACAGTAGAGAAGAACAGTGCTCTTTTCTCAAAAGCAGAGTGTGTTTCTTGTAAGGCTAGCTGGTGTTTGTTTCACAGTCAGAAACGGAGTTGAATCCCATACAGTTTCTGGTCCTAGGAGCAAGAGTTTTTTTCAGGTAAAAAGAGTCACTATTGTGCATCAATTGTCATACACAGGGCAAAGAGCACTGGCGACTCTTCCCAGCATGTATAGTGAATTGGACTGAAGAGGATCTCCTGTTCTTGTCAGTTTCCTAAGCAGAGTTGAACTAGATATGGCCCGTGTGTGTAGGAAGCACAGTTCTTTTGTTCTGAGCAAGCTCACTGTTCTTGCACTATAGGAAACACAGTAGAGTAGAAGAGTGCTCTTTTCTCAAAAGCAGAGTGTGTTTCTTGTAAGGTGAGCTAGCGTTTGTTTCCCAGTCCTAAATGGAGTTGAATCACATGCAGTTTTTGGTCCTATGAGCAAGGGATGTTTTCTGGTAAGGAAAGTCACTATTGTGCTCCCTTTGCCATACACAGTGAAAATAGCACTCGCATCTGTTCCCAGCAAGTACAGCGTATTGGACTGAAGAGGAGCTACTGTTCTTGTCAGTTTCCTAAGCAGAGTTTAACTAGATATGGCCCGTGTGTGTAGGAAGCACAATTCTTTTGTTCTGAACAAGCTCAATGTTCGGAC
The DNA here is from genome assembly GCF_949786415.1 of Peromyscus eremicus. Taxonomy (NCBI): domain Eukaryota; kingdom Metazoa; phylum Chordata; class Mammalia; order Rodentia; family Cricetidae; genus Peromyscus; species Peromyscus eremicus. The sequence continues at coordinate 34,789 of NW_026736239.1, read as the reverse complement.
CCCATAGGAAACACAGTAGATAGAAGAGTGCTCTTTTCTCAAAATCAGAGTGTGTTTCTTGTAAGGCAAGCTAGTGTTTGTTTCCCAGTCCTAAATGGAGTTGAATCCCATGCAGTTTCTGGTCTTATGAGCAAGAGTTGTTTTCTGGTAAGAAGAGTCACTATTGTGTTCCCATTGTCATACACAGGGTTAATAGCACTGGTGTCTGTTCCCAGCAAGTACAGCGTATTGGACTGAAGAGGATCTACTATTCTTGTCAGTTTCCTAACCAGAGTTGAACTAGATATGGCCCGTGTGTGTAGGAAGCACAGTTCCTTTGTTCTGAGCAAGCTCAATGTTCGGACCCCATAGGAAACACAGTAGAGAAGAAGAGTGCTCTTTTCTCAAAAGCAGAGTGTGTTTCTTGTAAGGCAAGCTAGTGTTTGTTTCCCAGTCCTAAATGGAGTTGAATCCCATGCAGTTTCTGGTCCTACGAGCAAGTGTTGTTTTCTGGTAAGAAGAGTCACTATTGTGCTCCCTTTGTCATACACAGGGCAAATGGCACTGGCGTCTGTTCCCAGCATGTACAGTGTATGGGACTGAAGAGGATCTACTGTTCATGTCAGTTTCCTAAGCAGAGTTGAACTAGATATGGCCCGTGTGTGTAGGAAGCACAGTTCTTTTGTTCTGAGCAAGCTCATTGTTCGGACCCCATAGGAAACACAGTAGAGAAGAAGAGTGCTCTTTTCTCAAAAGCAGAGTGTTTTTCTTGTAAGGCTAGCTGGTGTTTGTTTCACAGTCAGAAACGGAGTTGAATCCCATACAGTTTCTGGTCCTAGGAGCAAGAGTTTTTTTCTGGTAAAAAGAGTCACTATTGCGCATCAATTGTCATACACAGGGCAAAGAGCACTGGCGACTGTTCCCAGCATGTATAGTGAATTGGACTGAAGAGGATGTCCTGTTCTTGTCAGTTTCCTAAGCAGAGTTGAACTAGATATGGCCCGTGTGTGTAGGAAGCACAGTTCTTTGTTCTGAGCAAGCTCACTGTTCTTGCACTATAGGAAACACCGTAGAGTAGAAGAGTGCTCTTTTCTCAAAAGCAGAGTGTGTTTCTTGTAAGGTGAGCTAGCGTTTGTTTCCCAGTCCTAAATGGAGTTGAATCACATGCAGTTTTTGGTCCTATGAGCAAGGGATGTTTTCTGGTAAGGAAAGTCACTATTGTGCTCCCTTTGCCATACACAGTGAAAATAGCACTCGCATCTGTTCCCAGCAAGTACAGCGTATTGGACTGAAGAGGAGCTACTGTTCTTGTCAGTTTCCTAAGCAGAGTTGAACTAGATATGGCCCGTGTGTGTAGGAAGCACAATTCTTTTGTTCTGAACAAGCTCAATGTTCGGACCCCATAGGAAACACAGTAGATAGAAGAGTGCTCTTTTCTCAAAATCAGAGTGTGTTTCTTGTAAGGCAAGCTAGTGTTTGTTTCCCAGTCCTAAATGGAGTTGAATCCCATACAGTTTCTGGTCTTATGAGCAAGAGTTGTTTTCTGGTAAGAAGAGTCACTATTGTGTTCCCATTGTCATACACAGGGTTAATAGCACTGGTGTCTGTTCCCAGCAAGTACAGCGTATTGGACTGAAGAGGAGCTACTGTTCTTGTCAGTTTCCTAACCAGAGTTGAACTAGATATGTCCCGTGTGTGTAGGAAGCACAGTTCCTTTGTTCTGAGCAAGCTCAATGTTCGGACCCCATAGGAAACACAGTAGAGAAGAAGAGTGCTCTTTTCTCAAAAGCAGAGTGTGTTTCTTGTAAGGCAAGCTAGTGTTTGTTTCCCAGTCCTAAATGGAGTTGAATCCCATGCAGTTTCTGGTCCTACGAGCAAGTGTTGTTTTCTGGTAAGAAGTGTCACTATTGTGCTCTCTTTGTCATACACAGGGCAAATAGCACTGGCGTCTGTTCCCAGCATGTACAGTGTATGGGACTGAAGAGGATCTACTGTTCATGTCAGTTTCCTAAGCAGAGTTGAACTAGATATGGCCCGTGTGTGTAGGAAGCACAGTTCTTTTGTTCTGAGCAAGCTCATTGTTCGGACCCCATAGGAAACACAGTAGAGAAGAAGAGTGCTCTTTTCTCAAAAGCAGAGTGTGTTTCTTGTAAGGCTAGCTGGTGTTTGTTTCACAGTCAGAAACGGAGTTGAATCCCATACAGTTTCTGGTCCTATGAGCAAGAGTTTTTTTCTGGTAAAAAGAGTCACTATTGCGCATCAATTGTCATACACAGGGCAAAGAGCACTGGCGACTGTTCCCAGCATGTATAGTGAATTGGACTGAAGAGGATCTCCTGTTCTTGTCAGTTTCCTAAGCAGAGTTGAACTAGATATGGCCCGTGTGTGTAGGAAGCACAGTTCTTTTGTTCTGAGCAAGCTCACTGTTCTTGCACTATAGGAAACACAGTAGAGTAGAAGAGTGCTCTTTTCTCAAAAGCAGAGTGTGTTTCTAGTAAGGCAAGCTAGGGTTTGTTTCCCAGTCCTAAATGGAGTTGAATCACAAGCAGATTCTGGTCCTAAAAGCAAGAATGTTTTCTGGTAAGAAGAGTCACTATTGTGCTCCCACTGCCATAAACAGTGCAAATATCACTCACGTCTGTTTCCATCAAGTACAGTGTAATGGACAGAAGAGGAGATACTGTTCTTGTCAGTTTCCTAACCAGAGTTGAAATAGATATGGCCCGTGTGTGTAGGAAGCACAGTTCTTTTGTTCTGAGCAAGCTCACTGTTCAGACCCCATAGGAAACACAGCAGAGTAGAAGAGTGCTCTTTTCTCAAAAGCAGAGTGTCTTTATTGTAAGGCGAGCTAGTGTTTGTTTCCCAGTCCTAAATGGAGTTGAATCACATGCAGTTTCTGGTCCTACGAGCAAGAGTTGTTTTCTGGTAAGAAGAGTCACTATTGTGCTCCCATTGTGATACACAGGACAAATAGCACTGGTGTCTGTTCCCAGCATGTACAGTGTATTGGACTGAAGAGGATCTACTGTTCCTGTCAGTTTCCTAAGCAGAGTTGAACTAGATATGGCCCGTGTGTGTAGAAAGCACAGTTCTTTTCTTCTGAGCAAGCTCACTTTTCGGACCCCATAGGAAACACAGTAGAGTAGATTAGTGCTCTTTTCTCAAAAGCATAGTGTGTTTCTTGTAACGCTAGCTAGTGTTTGTTTCCCAGTCCTAAATGGAGTTGAATCACATGCAGTTTCTGGTCCTACGAGCAAGAGTTGTTTTATGGTAAGAAGAGTCACTATTGTGCTCCCATTGTCATACTCAGGGCAAATTGCACTGGCGTCTGTTCCCAGCGTGTGCAGTGTGTTGGACTGAAGAGGATCTACTGTTCTTGTCAGTTTCCTAAGCAGAGTTGAACTAGAGATGGCCCATGTGTGTTGGAAACACAGTTCTTTTGTTCTGAGCAAGCTCACTGTTCTGGCCCTATAGGAAACACAGTAGAGTAGAAGAGTGCTCTTTTCTCAAAAGCAGAGTGTGTTTCTTGTAAGGCGATCTAGCGTTTGTTTCCCAGTCCTAAATGGTGTTGAATCACATGCAGTTTCTGGTCCTGTGAGCAAGAGTTGTTTTCTGGTAAGAAGAGTCACTATTGTGTTCCCATTGTCATTAAAGGTTAATAGCACTGGTGTCTGTTCCCAGCATGTACAGTGTATTGGACTGAAGAGGATCTACTGTTCTTGTCAGTTTCTGAGGCAGAGTTGAACTAGATATGGCCCGTGTGTGTAGGAAGCACAGTTCTTTTGTTCTGAACAAGCTCACTGTTCTGGCCCTATAGGAAACACAGTAGAGTAGAAGCGTGCTCTTTTCTCAAAAGCACAGTGTGTTTCTTCTAAGGCGAGCTAGCGTTTGTTTCCGAGTCCTAAATTGAGTTGAATCACGTGCAGTTTCTGGTCCTACAAGCAAGAGTTGTTTTCTGGTAAGAAGAGTCACTTTGAGCTTCCAATGTCATATACAGTGCAAATAGCTCTTGCGTCTGCTCCCAGCAAATACAGTGTATTGGACTGAAGAGGAGCTACAGTTCTTGTCAGTTTCCTAAGCAGAGTTGAACTAGATATACCCGTGTGTGTAGGAAGAACAGTTCTTTTTTCTGAGCAAGCCAACTGTTCTGACAATATAGGAAACACAGTAGAGTAGAAGAGTGCTCTTTTCTCAAAAGCAGAGTGTGTTTCTTGTAAGGTGAGCTAGCGTTTGTTTCCAAGTCCTAAATGGAGTTGAATCACATGCAGTTTTTGGTCCTATGAGCAAGGGATGTTTTCTGGTAAGGAAAGTCACTATTGTGCTCCCTTTGCCATACACAGTGAAAATAGCACGCGCGTCTGTTCCCAGCAAGTACAGCATATTGGACTGAAGAGGAGCTACTGTTCTTGTCAGTTTCCTAAGCGGAGTTGAACTAGATATGGCCCGTGTGTGTAGGAAGCACAGTTCTTTTGTTCTGAAGAAGCTCACTGTTCTGGCCCTATAGAAAACACTGTAGAGTAGAAGAGTGCTCTTTTTTAAAAAGCAGAGTGTTTTTCTTGTAAGGAGAGCTAGCGTTTGTTTCCCATTCCTAAATGGAGTTGAATCCCATGCAGTTTCTGGTCCTACGAGCAAGAGATGTTTTCTGGTAAGAAGAGTCACTATTGCGCTCCCATTGCCATACACAGTGCAAATAGCACTGGCCTCTGTTCCCAGCAAGTACAGTGTATTGGACAGAAGAGGAGGTACTGTTCTTGTCAGTTTCATAAGCAGAGTTGAACTAGATATGGCCCGTGTGAGTAGGAAGCACAGTTCTTTTGTTCTGAGCAAGCTCACTGTTCTGGCCCTATAGGAAACACAGTAGAGTAGAAGAGTGCTCTTTTCTCAAAAGCAGAGTGTGTTTCTTGTAAGGATAGCTAGTGTTTGTTTCCCAGTCAGAAACGGAGTTGAATCCCATGCAGTTTCTGTTCCTACAAGCAAGAGTTGTTTTCTGGTAAGAAGAGTCACTATTGCGCTCCCATTGCCATACACAGTGCAAATAGCACTCGCGTCTGCTCCCAGCAAGTACAGTGTATTGGACGGAAGAGGAGCTACTGTACTTGTCAGTTTCCTAAGTAGAGTTGAACTAGATATGTCCCGTGTGTGTAGGAAGCACAGTTCTTTTGTTCTGAGCAAGCTCACTGTTCTGGCACTATAGGAAACACAGTAGAGTAGAAGAGTGCTCTTTTCTCAAAAGCATAGTGTGTTCCTTGTAGGGTGAGCTAGCGTTTGTTTCCCAGTCCTAAATGGATTTGAATCACATGCAGTTTCTGGTCCTATGAGAAAGAGTTGTTTTCTGGTAAGTATAGTCACTATTGCGATCCCATTGCCATACACAGTGCAAATAGCACTTGCGTCTTTTCCCAGCAAGTACAGTGTAATGGACAGAAGAGGAGATACTGTTCTTGTCAGTTTCCTAACCAGAGTTGAACTAGATATGGCCCGTGTGTGTAGAAAGCACAGTTCTTTTGTTCTGAGCAAGCTCACTGTTCTGGCCTTGTAGGAAACACAGTAGAGTAGAAGAGAGCTCTTTTCTCAAAAGAAGAGTGTGTTTCTTGTAAGGCTAGCTAGTGTTTGTTTCCCAGTCAGAAACGGAGTTGAATCCCACGCGGTTTCTGGTCCTACAAGCAAGAGTTGTTTTCTGGTAAGAAGAGTCACTATTGCGCTCCCATTGCCATACAGAGTGCAAATACCACTCCCGTCTGCTCCCAGCAAGTACAGTGTATTGGACTGAAGAGGAGCTACTGTTCTTGTCAGTTTCCTAAGCAGAGTTGAACTAGATATGGCCCATGTGTGTAGGAAGCACAGTTCTTTGGTTCTGAGCAAGCTCACTGTTCGGACCCCATAGGAAACCCAGTAGAGTAGAAGAGTGCTCTTTTGTCAAAAGCAGAGTGTGTTTCTTGTAAGGCAAGCTAGTGTTTATTTCCCAGTCCTAAATGGAGTTGAATCCCATGCAGTTTCTGGTCCTACGAGCAAGAGTTGTTTTCTGGTAAGAAGAGTCACTATTGTGTTCCCATTGCCATACACAGTGCAAATTGCACTCGCGTCTGTTCCCAGCAAATACAGTGTAATGGTCAGAAGAGGAGATACTGTTCTTGTCAGTTTCCTAACCAGAGTTGAACTAGAAATATCCCGTGTGTGTAGGAAGCACAGTTCTTTTGTTCTGAGCAAGGTCACTCTTCGGACCCCATAGGAAACACAGTAGAGTAGAAGAGTGCTCTTTTCTCAAAAGCAGAGTGTGTTTCTTGTAAGGCTAGCTACTGTTTGTTTCCCAGTCAGACACGGAGTGGAATCCCATGCAGTTTCCGGTCCTATGAGCAAGAGTTGTTTTCTTGTAAGAAGAGTCACTATTGTGATCCCATTGCCATACACAGTGCAAATAGCACTCGCGTCTGTGCCCAGCAAGAACAGTGTATTGGACAGAAGAGGAGCTACTGTTCTTGTCAGTTTCCTAAGCAGATTTGAACTAGATATTGCCCGTTTGTGTAAAGCACAGTTCATTTGTTCTGAGCAAGCTCACTGTTCGGACCCCATAGGAAACACAGTAGAGTAGAAGAGTGCTCTTTTCTCAAAAGCAGAGTATGTTTCTTGTAAGGCGAGCTAGCGTTTGTTTCCCAGTCCTAAATGGAGTTGAATCACATGCAGTTTCTGGTCCTACAAGCAAGAGTTGTTTTCTGGTTAGAAGAGTCACTATTGCCCTCCCATTGCCATACACAGTGCAAATAGCACTGGCGTCTGTTCACAGCAAGTACAGAGTATTGGACAGAAGAGGAGCTACTATTCTTGTCAGTTTCCTAAGCAGAGTTGAACTAGATATGGCCCGTGTGTAGGAAGCACAGTTCTTTTGTTCTGAGCAAGCTCACTGTTCTGGCCCTATAGGAAACACAGAAGAGTAGAAGAGTGCTCGTTTCTCAAAAGCAGAGTGTGTTTGTTGTAAGGCGAACTAGCGTTTGTTTCCAAGTCCTAAATGGAGTTGAATCACATGCAGTTTCTGGTCCTACGAGCAAGAGTTGTTTTCTGGTAAGAAGAGTCACTATTATGCTACCATTGCCGTACACAGTGAAAATATCTCTCGCGTCTGTTCCCAGCAAGTACAGTGTATTGGACTGAAGAGAACTACTGTTCTGGTCAGTTTCCTAAGCAGAGTTGAACTAGATATAGCCCGTGTGTGTAGGAAGCACAGTTCTTTTGTTCTGAAGAAGCTCACTGTTCTGGCTCTATAGGAAACACAGAAGAGTAGAAGAGTGCTCTTTTCTCAAAAGCAGAGTGTGTTTCTTGTAAGGTGAGCTAGCGTTTATTTCCCAGTCCTAAATTGAGTTGAATCACATGCAGTATTAGGTCCTACGGGCAAGGGATGTTTTCTGGTAAGGAAAGTCACTATTGCGCTCCCTTTGCCATACACAGTTCAAATAGCACTCAAGTCTGTTCCCAGCAAGTACAGTGTATTGGAAAGAAGAGGAGCTACTGCTCTTGTCAGTTTCCTAAGCAGAGTTGAACTAGATATGGCCCGTTTGTTTAGGAAGCACAGTTGTTTTGTTCTGAGCAAGCTCACTGTTCTGGCCCTGTAGGAAACACAGTAGAGTAGAAGAGTGCTCTTTTCTCAAAAGCAGAGTGTGTTTCTTGTAAGGCGAGCTAGCGTTTATTTCCCAGTCATAAATGGAGTTGAATCACATGCAGTTTCTGGTCCTACGAGCAAGAGTTGTTTTCTGGTAAGAAGAGTCACTATTGTGCTTCCATTGCCATACACAGTGCAAATAGCACTCGCTTCTGTTCACAGCAAGTACAGTGTATTGGACAGAAGAGGAGCTACTGTTCTTGTCAGTTTCCTTAGCAGAGTTGAACTAGATATGGCTCGTATGTGTAGGAAGCACAGTTCTTTTGTTCTGAGCAAGCTCACTGTTCGGACCTCATAGGAAACACAGTAGAGTAGAAGAGTGCTCTTTTCTCTAAAGCAGAGTGTGTTTCTTGTAAGGCAAACTAGCATTTGTTTCCCAGTCCTAAATGGAGTTGAATCACATCCAGTTTTTGGTCCTACGAGCAAGAGTTTTTTTCTGGTATGAAGAGACAGTATTGAGCTCCCATTGCCATACACAGCGCAAATAGCACTTGCGTCTGTTCCCAGCAAGTACAGTGTATTGGACTGAAGAGGAGCTACTGTTCTTGTCAGTTTCCTAAGCAGAGTTGAACTAGATATGGCCCGTGTGTGTAGGAAGCACAGTTCTTTTGTTCTGAGCAAGCTTACTCTTCTGGCCTATAGGAAACACAGTAGAGTAGAAGAATGCTCTTTTCCCAAAAGCAGAGTGTGTTTCTTGTCAGGCTAGCTAGCTTTTGTTTCCCAGTCCTAAATGGAGTTGAATCCCATGCAGTTTCTGGTCCTACGAGCAAGAGTTGTTTTCTGGTAAGAAGAGTCACTATTGCGCTCCCATTGTCATACACAGGGCAAATAACACTGGCGTCTGTTCCCAGCATGTATAGTGAATTGGACTGAAGAGGATCTACTGTTCTTGTCAGTTTCCTAAGCAGAGTTAAACTAGATATGGCCCGTGTGTGTAGGAAGCACAGTTCTTTTGTTCTGAGCAAGCTCACTGTTCTTGCCCTAGAGGAAACACAGTAGAGTAGAAGAGTGCTCTTTTCTCAAAAGCAGAGTGTGTTACTAGTAAGGCAAGCTAGGGTTTGTTTCCCAGTCCTAAATGGAGTTGAATCACAAGCAGTTTCTGGTCCTAAATGCAAGAATGTTTTCTGCTAAGAAGAGTCACTATTGCGCTCCCATTGCCATACACAGTGCAAAGAGTACTCGCGTCTGTTCCCATCAAGTACAGTGTAATGGACAGAAGAGATGATACTGTTCTTGTCAGTTTCCTAACCAGAGTTGAACTACATATGGCACGTGTTCTTGTCAGTTTCCTAAGCAGAGTTGAACTAGATATGGCCCGTTTGTGTAGGTCGCACAGTTCTTTTTTCTGAGCAAGCTCACTCTTCTGGCCCTATAGGAAACACAGTAGAGTAGAAGAGTGCTCTTTTCTCAAAAGCAGAGTGTGTTTGTTGTAAGGCGAACTAGCGTTTGTTTCCCAGTCCTAAATGGAGTTGAATCACATGCAATTTTTGGTCCTACGAGCAAGAGTTGTTTTCTGGTAAGAAGAGTCACTATTGTGCTTCCATTGCCATACACAGTGCAAATAGCACTTGCTTCTGTTCCCAGCAAGTACAGTGTATTGGACAGAAGAGGATCTACTGTTCTTGTCAGTTTCCTTAGCAGAGTTGAACTAGATATGGCTCGTATGTGTAGGAAGCACAGTTCTTTTGTTCTGAGCAAGCTCACTGTTCAGACCTCATAGGAAACACAGTAGAGTAGAAGAGTGCTCTTTTCTCTAAAGCAGAGTGTGTTTCTTGTAAGGCGAACTAGCGTTTGTTTCCCAGTCCTAAATGGAGTTGAATCACATCCAGTTTTTGGTCCTACGAGCAAGAGTTGTTTTCTGGTATGAAGAGACACTATTGAGCTCCCATTGCCATACACAGTGCAAATAGCACTCGCGTCTGTTCCCAGCACGTACAGTGTATTGGACTGAAGAGGAGCTACTGTTCTTGTCAGTTTCCTAAGCAGAGTTGAACTAGATATGGCCCGTGTGTGTAGGAAGCACAGTTCTTTTGTTCTGAGCAAGCTTACTCTTCTGGCCTATAGGAAACACAGTAGAGTAGAAGAGTGCTCTTTTCCCAAAAGCAGAGTGTGTTTCTTGTCAGGCGAGCTAGCTTTTGTTTCCCAGTCCTAAATGGAGTTGAATCACATCCAGTATCTGGTCCTACGAGCAAGAGTTGTTGTCTGGTATGAAGAGACACTATTGCGCTCCCATTGCCATACACAGTGCAAATAGCACTCGCGTCTGCTCCCTGCAAGTACAGTGTATTGGACTGAAGAGGACCTCCTGTTCTTGTCAGTTTCCTAAGCAGAGTTGCAGTAGATATGGCCCGTTTGTGTAGGAAGCACAGTTCTTTTGTTCTGAGCAAGCTCACTGTTCTGGCCCTATAGAAAACACAGTAGAGTAGAAGAGGGCTCTTTTCTCAAAAGCAGAGTGTGGTTCTTGTAAGGTGAACTAGCGTTTGGTTCCTAGTCCTAAATGGAGTTGAATCACAGGCAGTTTTTGATCCTATGAGCACGAGTTGTTTTCTGGTAAGGAAAGTCACTATTGTGCTCCCTTTGCCATACACAGTGCAAATAGTACTCGCCTCTGTTCCCAGCAAGTACAGTGTATTGGACTGAATAGGAGCTACTGTTCTTGTCAGTTTCCTAAGCAGAGTTGAACTACATATGGCCCGTGTGTTTAGGAAGCTCAGTTCTTTTGTTCTGAGCATGCTTACTCTTCTGTTCCTAGAAAACACAGTAGAGTAGAAGAGTGCTCTTTTCTCAAAAGCAGAGTGTGTTTCTTGTAAGGCGAACTAGCGTTTGTTTCCCAGTCCTAAATGGAGTTGAATCACATCCAGTTTCTGGTCTTACGAGCAAGAGTTGTTTTCTGGTATGAAGAGACACTATTGTGTTCCATTGCCATACACAGTGCAAATAGCACTCGCGTCTGCTCCCTACAAATACAGTGTATTGGACTGAAGAGGACCTCCTGTTCTTGTCAGTTTCCTAAGCAGAGTTGAAGTAGATATGGCCCGTTTGTGTAGGAAGCACAGTTCTTTTGTTCTTAGCAAGCTCACTGTTCTGGCCCTATAGGAAACACAGTAGAGTAGAAGAGGGCTCTTTTCTCAAAAGCAGAGTGTGGTTCTTGTAAGGTGAACTAGCGTTTTGTTCCTAGTCCTAAATGGAGTTGAATCACAGGCAGTTTTTGATCCTACGAGCAAGAGTTGTTTTCTGGTAAGGAAAGTCACTATTGTGATCCCTTTGCCATACACAGTGCAAATAGCACTCGCGTCTGTTCCCAGCAAGTACAGTGTATTGGACTGAAGAAGAGCTACTGTTCTTGTCAGTTTCCTAAGCAGAGTTGAACTAGATATGGCCCGTGTGTGTAGGAAGCACAGTTCTTTTTTTCTGAGCAAGCTTACTTTTCTTGCCTATAGGAAACAAAGTAGAATAGAAGAGTGCTCTTTTCTCAAAAGCTGAGTGTGTTTCTTGTCAGACAAGCTAGCGTTTGTTTCCCAGTCCTAAGTGGAGTTGAATCACATGCAGATTCTGGTCCTACGAGCAAGAGTTGTTTTGTGGAAAGGAAAGTCACTATTGTGCTCCCTTTGCCATACACAGTGCAAATAGCACTCCCGTCTGTTCCCAGCAAGTACAGTGTATTGGACTGAAGAGGAGCTACTGTTCTTGTCAGTTTCCTAAGCAGAGTTGAACTAGATATGGCCCGTTTGTGTAGGTAGCACAGTTCTTTTTTCTGAGCAAGCTCACTCTTCTGGCCCTATAGGAAACACAGTAGAGTAGAAGAGTGCTCTTTTCTCAAAAGCAGAGTGTGTTTGTTGTAAGGCGAACTAGCGTTTGTTTCCCAGTCCTAAATGGAGTTGAATCACATGCAATTTCTGGTCCTACGAGCAAGAGTTGTTTTTTGGTAAGAAGAGTCACTATTGTGCTCCCATTGTCATACACAGGGCAAATTGCACTGGCGTCTCTCCCAGCATGTACAGTGTATTGGACTTAAGAGGAGCTACTGTTCTTGTCAGTTTCCTAAGCAGAGTTGAACTAGATATGGCCCGTGTGTGTAGGAAGCACAGTTCTTTTGTTCTGAGCAAGCTCACTGTTCTGGCCCTATAGGAAACACAGTAGAGTAGAAGAGTGCTCTTTTCCCAAAAGCAGAGTGTGTTTCTCGTAAGGCAAGCTAGGGTTTGTTTCCCAGTCCTAAATGGAGTTGAATCACAAGCAGTTTCTGGTCTTAAAAGCAAGAATGTTTTCTGGTAAGAAGAGTCACTATTGCGCTCCCATTGCCATACACAGTGCAAAGAGTACTCGCGTCTGTTCCCATCAAGTACAGTGTAATGGACAGAAGAGGTGATACTGTTCTTGTCAGTTTCCTAACCAGAGTTGAACTAGATATGGCACGTGTGTGTAGGAAGCACAGTTCTTTTGTTCTGAGCAAGCTCACTGTTCTGGCCCTATAGGAAACACAGTAGAGTAGAAGAGGGCTCTTTTCTCAAAAGCAGAGTGTGTTTGTTGTAACGCGAACTAGCGTTTGTTTCCCAGTCCTAAATGGAGTTGAATCACATGCAGTTTCTGGTCCTACAAGCAAGAGTTGTTTTCTGGTAAGAAGAGTCACTATTGCCCTCCCATTGATGTACACAGTGCAAATAGCACTGGCGTCAGTTCACAGCAAGTACAGTGTATTGGATAGAAGAGGAGCTACTGTTCTTGTCAGTTTCCTAAGCAGAGTTGAACTAGATATTGCCAGTGTGTGTAAAGCACAGTTCATTTGTTCTGAGCAAGCTCACTGTTCGGACTCCATAGGAAACACAGTAGAGTAGAAGAGTGCTCTTTTCTCAAAAGCAGAGTATGTTTCTTGTAAGGCGAGTTGCGTTTTTTTCCCAGTCCTAAATGGAGTTGAATCACATGCTGTTTCTGGTACTACAAGCAAGAGTTGTTTTCTGGTAAGAAGAGTCACTATTGCGCTCCCTTTGCCATACACAGTGCAAATAGCACTCGCGTCTCCTCTCAGCAAGTACAGTGTATTGGACTGAAGAGAACTACTGTTCTGGTCAGTTTCCTAAGCAGAGTTGAACTAGATATAGCCCGTGTGTGTAGGAAGCACAGTTCTTTTGTTCTGAAGAAGCTCACTGTTCTGGCCCTATAGGAAACACAGTAGAGTAGAAGAGTGCTCTTTTCTCAAAAGCAGAGTGTCTTTCTTGTAAGGTGAGCTAGCGTTTATTTCCCAGTCCTAAATTGAGTTGAATCACATGCAGTATTTGGTCCTACGAGCAAGGGATGTTTTCTGGTAAGGAAAGTCACTATTGTGCTCCCTTTGCCATACACAGTTCAAATAGCACTCAAGTCTGTTCCCAGCAAGTACAGTGTATTGGACAGAAGAGGAGCTACTGCTCTTGTCAGTTTCCTAAGCAGAGTTGAACTAGATATGGCCCGTGTGTTTAGGAAGCACAGTTCTTTTGTTCTGAGCAAGCTCACTGTTCTGGCAGTGTAGGAAACACAGTAGAGTAGAAGAGTGCTCTTTTCTCTAAAGCAGAGTGTGTTTCTTGTAAGGCGAACTAGCATTTGTTTCCCAGTCCTAAATGGAGTTGAATCACATCCAGTTTTTGGTCCTACGAGCAAGAGTTGTTTTCTGGTATGAAGAGACACTATTGAGCTCCCATTGCCATACACAGTACAAATAGCACTCGCGTCTGTTCCCAGCAAGTACAGTGTATTGGACTGAAGAGGAGCTACTGTTCTTGTCAGTTTCCTAAGCAGAGTTGAACTAGATATGGCCCGTGTGTGTAGGAAGCACAGTTCTTTTGTTCTGAGCAAGCTTACTCTTCTGGCCTATAGGAAACACAGTAGAGTAGAAGAGTGCTCTTTTCTCAAAAGCAGAGTGTGTTTCTTGTAAGGCTAGCTACTGTTTGTTTCCCAGTCAGACACGAAGTGGAATCCCATGCAGTTTCCGGTCCTATGAGCAAGAGTTGTTTTCTTGTAAGAAGAGTCACTATTGTGATCCCATTGCCATACACAGTGCAAATAGCACTCGCGTCTGTTCCCAGCAAGAACAGTGTATTGGACAGAAGAGGAGCTACTGTTCTTGTCAGTTTCCTAAGCAGAGTTGAACTAGATATTGCCCGTTTGTGTAAAGCACAGTTCATTTGTTCTGAGCAAGCTCACTGTTCGGACCCCATAGGAAACAGGGTAGAGTAGAAGAGTGCTCTTTTCTCAAAAGCAGAGTACGTTTCTTGTAAGGCGAGCTAGCGTTTGTTTCCCAGTCCTAAATGGAGTTCAATCACATGCAGTTTCTGGTCCTACAAGCAAGAGTTGTTTTCTGGTTAGAAGAGTCACTATTGCCCTCCCATTGCCATACACAGTGCAAATAGCACTGGCGTCTGTTCACAGCAAGTACAGAGTATTGGACAGAAGAGGAGGTACTATTCTTGTCAGTTTCCTAAGCAGAGTTGAACTAGATATGGCCCGTGTGTAGGAAGCACAGTTCTTTTGTTCTGAGCAAGCTCACTGTTCTGGCCCTATAGGAAACCCAGAAGAGTAGAAGAGTGCTCGTTTCTCAAAAGCAGAGTGTATTTGTTTTAAGACGAACTAGGGTTTGTTTCCCAGTCCTAAATGGAGTTGAATCACATGCAGTTTCTGGTCCTACGAGCAAGAGTTGTTTTCTGGTAAGAAGAGTCACTATTATGCTACCATTGCCATACACAGTGAAAATATCTCTCGCGTCTGTTCCCAGCAAGTACAGTGTATTGGACAGAAGAGGAGCTACTGTTCTTGTCAGTTTCCTAAGCAGAGTTGAACTAGATATGCCCCGTGTGTAAAGTACAGTACTTTTGTTCTGAGCAAGCTCACTTTTCGGACTCAATAGGAAACCCAGTGGATTAGAAGAGTGCTCTTTTCTCAAAAGCAGAATGTGTTTCTTCTAAGGCTAGCTAGTGTTTGTTTCTCAGTCAGAAACGGAGATGAATCCCATGCAGTTAGTGTTCCTACGAGCAAGAGTTTTTTTGTGGTAAGAGGAGTCACTATTTCGCTCTCTTTGCCATACACAGTGCAAATAGCACTCGCGTCTGCTCTCAGCAAGTACAGTGTATTGGACTGAAGAGAACTACTGTTCTGGTCAGTTTCCTAAGCAGAGTTGAACTAGATATAGCCCGTGTGTGTAGGAAGCACAGTTCTTTTGTTCTGAAGAAGCTCACTGTTCTGGCTCTATAGGAAACACAGAAGAGTAGAAGAGTGCTCTTTTCTCAAAAGCAGAGTGTCTTTCTTGTAAGGTGAGCTAGCGTTTATTTCCCAGTCCTAAATTGAGTTGAATCACATGCAGTATTTGGTCCTACGAGCAAGGGATGTTTTCTGGTAAGGAAAGTCACTATTGCGCTCCCTTTGCCATACACAGTTCAAATAGCACTCAAGTCTGTTCCCAGCAAGTACAGTGTATTGGACAGAAGAGGAGCTACTGCTCTTGTCAGTTTCCTAAGCAGAGTTGAACTAGATATGGCCCGTGTGTTTAGGAAGCACAGTTGTTTTGTTCTGAGCAAGCTCACTGTTCTGGCCCTGTAGGAAACACAGCAGAGTAGAAGAGTGCTCTTTTCTCAAAAGCAGAGTGTGTTTCTTGTAAGGCGAGCTAGCGTTTATTTCCCAGTCATAAATGGAGTTGAATCACAGGCAGTTTCTGGTCCTATGAGCAAGAGTTGTTTTCTGGTAAGAAGAGTCACTATTGTGCTTCCATTGCCATACACAGTGCAAATAACACTCGCTTCTGTTCCCAGCAAGTACAGTGTATTGGACAGAAGAGGAGCTACTGTTCTTGTCAGTTTCCTTAGCAGAGTTGAACTAGATATGGCTCGTATGTGTAGGAAGCACAGTTCTTTTGTTCTGAGCAAGCTCACTGTTCGGACCTCATAGGAAACACAGTAGAGTAGAAGAGTGCTCTTTTCTCTAAAGCAGAGTGTGTTTCTTGTAAGGCGAACTAGCGTTTGTTTCCCAGTCCTAAATGGAGTTGAATCACATCCAGTTTTTGGTCCTACGAGCAAGAGTTGTTTTCTGGTATGAAGAGACACTATTGAGCTCCCATTGCCATACACAGTGCAAATAGCACTCGCGTCTGTTCCCAGTAAGTACAGTGTATTGGACTGAAGAGGAGCTACTGTTCTTGTCAGTTTCCTAAGCAGAGTTGAACTAGATATGGCCCGTGTGTGTAGGAAGCACAGTTCTTTTGTTCTGAGCAAGCTTACTCTTCTGGCCTATAAGAAACACAGTAGAGTAGAAGAGTGCTCTTTTCCCAAAAGCAGAGTGTGTTTCTTGTCAGGCGAGCTAGCTTTTGTTTCCCAGTCCTAAATGGAGTTGAATCACATCCAGTATCTGGTCCTACGAGCAAGAGTTGTTTTCTGGTATGAAGAGACACTATTGCGCTCCCATTGCCATACACAGTGCAAATAGCACTCGCGTCTGCTCCCTGCAAGTACAGTGTATTGGACTGAAGAGGACCTCCTGTTCTTGTCAGTTTCCTAAGCAGAGTTGCTGTAGATATGGCCCGTTTGTGTAGGATGCACAGTTCTTTTGTTCTGAGCAAGCTCACTGTTCTGGCCCTATAGAAAACACAGTAGAGTAGAAGAGGGCTCTTTTCTCAAAAGCAGAGTGTGGTTCTTGTAAGGTGAACTAGCGTTTGGTTCCTAGTCCTAAATGGAGTTGAATCACAGGCAGTTTTTGATCCTATGAGCACGAGTTGTTTTCTGGTAAGGAAAGTCACTATTGTGCTCCCTTTGCCATACACAGTGCAAATAGTACTCGCGTCTGTTCCCAGCAAGTACAGTGTATTGGACTGAATAGGAGCTACTGTTCTTGTCAGTTTCCTAAGCAGAGTTGAACTACATATGGCCCGTGTGTTTAGGAAGCTCAGTTCTTTTGTTCTGAGCATGCTTACTCTTCTGGCCCTAGAAAACACAGTAGAGTAGAAGAGTGCTCTTTTCTCAAAAGCAGAGTGTGTTTCTTGTCAGGTGAGCTAGCGTTTGTTTCCCAGTCCTAAATGGAGTTGAATTACATGCAGATTCTGGTCCTATGAGCAAGAGTTGTTTTGTGGAAAGGAAAGTCACTATTGTGCTCCCTTTGCCATACACAGTGCAAATAGCTCTCGCTTCTGTTCCCAGCAAATACAGTGTATTGGACAGAAGAGGAGCTACTGTTCTTGTCAGTTTCCTAAGCAGAGTTGAACTAGATATGGCCCCTGTGTGTAGGAAGCACAGTTCTTTTGTTCTGAGCAAGCTCACTGTTCGGAACTCATAGGAAACACAGTAGAGTAGAAGAGTGCTCTTTTCTCAAAAGCAGAGTGTGTTTCTTGTAAGGCGAACTAGCGTTTGTTTCCCAGTCCTAAATGGAGTTGAATCACATCCAGTTTCTGGTCTTACGAGCAAGAGTTGTTTTCTGGTATGAAGAGACACTATTGTGTTCCATTGCCATACACAGTGCAAATAGCACTCGCGTCTGCTCCCTACAAATACAGTGTATTGGACTGAAGAGGACCTCCTGTTCTTGTCAGTTTCCTAAGCAGAGTTGCAGTAGATATGGCCCGTTTGTGTAGGAAGCACAGTTCTTTTGTTCTTAGCAAGCTCACTGTTCTGGCCCTATAGGAAACACAGTAGAGTAGAAGAGGGCTCTTTTCTCAAAAGCAGTGTGTGGTTCTTGTAAGGTGAACTAGCGTTTTGTTCCTAGTCCTAAATGGAGTTGAATCACAGGCAGTTTTTGATCCTACGAGCAAGAGTTGTTTTCTGGTAAGGAAAGTCACTATTGTGATCCCTTTGCCATGCACAGTGCAAATAGAACTCGCGTCTGTTCCCAGCAAGTACAGTGTATTGGACTGAAGAGGAGCTACTGTTCTTGTCAGTTTCCTAAGCAGAGTTGAACTAGATATGGCCCGTGTGTGTAGGAAGCACAGTTCTTTTTTTCTGAGCAAGCTTACTTTTCTTGCCTATAGGAAACAAAGTAGAATAGAAGAGTGCTCTTTTCTCAAAAGCTGAGTGTGTTTCTTGTCAGACAAGCTAGCGTTTGTTTCCCAGTCCTAAATGGAGTTGAATCACATGCAGTTTCTGGTCCTACAAGCAAGAGTTGTTTTCTGGTAAGAAGAGTCACTATTGCCCTCCCATTGATGTACACAGTGCAAATAGCACTGGCATCAGTTCACAGCAAGTACAGTGTATTGGATAGAAGAGGAGCTACTGTTCTTGTCAGTTTCCTAAGCAGAGTTGAACTAGATATTGCCCGTGTGTGTAAAGCACAGTTCATTTGTTCTGAGCAAGCTCACTGTTCGGACCCTATAGGAAACACAGTAGAGTAGAAGAGTGCTCTTTTCTCAAAAGCAGAGTATGTTTCTTGTAAGGCGAGCTAGCGTTTGTTTCCCAGTCCTAAATGGAGTTGAATCACATGCTGTTTCTGGTACTACAAGCAAGAGTTGTTTTCTGGTAAGAAGAGTCACTATTGCGCTCCCATTGTCATACACATAGCAAATAGCACTCGCGTCTGCTCCCTGCAAGTACAGTGTATTGGAATGAAGAGGAGCTACTATTCTTGTCAGTTTCCTAAGCAGAGTTGAACTAGATATGGCCCGTTTGTGTAGGAAGCACAGTTCATTTGTTCTGAGCAAGCTCACTGTTCTGGCCCTGTAGGAAACACAGTAGAGTAGAAGAGTGCTCTTTTCTCAAAAGCAGAGTGTGTTTGTTGTAACGCGAACTAGCGTTTGTTTCCCAGTCCTAAATGGAGTTGAATCACATGCAGTTTCTGGTCCTACAAGCAAGAGTTGTTTTCTGGTAAGAAGAGGCACTATTGCCCTCCCATTGCCGTACACAGTGCAAATAGCACTGGCGTCTGTTCACAGCAAGTACAGTGTATTGGAGAGAAGAGGAGCTACTGTTCTTGTCAGTTTCCTAAGCAGAGTTGAACTAGATATTGCCCGTGTGTGTAAAGCACAGTTCATTTGTTCTGAGAAAGCTCACTGTTCGGACCCCATAGGAAACACAGTAGAGTAGAAGAGTGCTCTTTTCTCAAAAGCAGAATATGTTTCTTGTAAGGCGAGCTAGCGTTTGTTTCCCAGTCCTAAAAGGAGTTGAATCACATGCAGTTTCTGGTACTACAAGCAAGAGTTGTTTTCTGGTAAGAAGAGTCACTATTGCGCTCCCATTGTCATACACATAGCAAATAGCACTCGCGTCTGCTCCCTGCAAGTACAGTGTATGAGAATGAAGAGGAGCTACTATTCTTGTCAGTTTCCTAAGCAGAGTTGAACTAGATATGGCCCGTTTGTGTAGGAAGCACAGTTCTTTTGTTCTGAGCAAGCTCACTGTTCTGGCCATATAGGAAACACAGTAGAGTAGAAGAGTGCTCTTTTCTCAAAAGCAGAGTGTGTTTGTTGTAAGGCGAACTAGCGTTTGTTCCCCAGTCCTAAATGGAGTTGAATCACATGCAGTTTCTCGTCCTACGAGCAAGAGTTGATTTCTGGTATCGAAAGTCACTATTGTGCTCCCTTTGCCATACACAGTGCAAATAGCACTCGCGTCTGTTCCCAGCAAGTACAGTGTATTGGACTGAAGAGGAGCTACTGTTCTAGTCAGTTTCCTAAGCAGAGTTGAACTAGATATGGCCCGTGTGTAGGAAGCACAATTCTTTTTTTCTGAGTAAGCTCACTGCTCTGGCCCTATAGGAAACACAGTAGAGTAGAAGAGTGCTCTTTTGTCAAAAGCAGAGTGTGTTTCTTGTAAGGTGAGCTAGCTTTTGTTTCCCAGTCCTAAATGGAGTTGAATCACATGCAGTTTCTGGTACTACAAGCAAGAGTTGATTTCTGGTTAGAAGAGTCACTATTGAGCTCCCATTGCCATACACAGTGCAAATAGCACTGGCGTCTGTTCCCAGCAAGTACAGTGTATTGGACTGAAGAGGAGCTACTATTCTTGTCAGTTTCCTAAGCAGAGTTGAACTAGATATGGCCCTTGTGTAGGAAGCACAGTTCTTTTGTTCTGAGCAAGCTTACTCTTCTGGCCTATAGGAAACACAGTAGAGTAGAAGAGTGCTCGTTTCCCAAAAGCAGAGTGTGTTTGTTGTAAGGCGAGCTAGCTTTTGGTTCCTAGTCCTAAATGGAGTTGAATCACAGGCAGTTTCTGGTCCTACGAGCACGAGTTGTTTTCTGGTAAGGAAAGTCACTATTGTGCTCCCTTTGCCATACACAGTGCAAATAGTACTCGCGTCTGTTCCCAGCAAGTACAGTGTATTGGACTGAATAGGAGCTACTGTTCTTGTCAGTTTCCTAAGCAGAGTTGAACTACATATGGCCCGTGTGTTTAGGAAGCTCAGTTCTTTTGTTCTGAGCATGCTTACTCTTCTGGCCCTAGAAAACACAGTAGAGTAGAAGAGTGCTCTTTTCTGAAAAGCAGAGTGTGTTTCTTGTCAGGCGAGCTAGCGTTTGTTTCCCAGTCCTAAATGGAGTTGAATCACATGCAGATTCTGGTCCTATGAGCAAGAGTTGTTTTGTGGAAAGGAAAGTCACTATTGTGCTGCCTTTGCCATACACAGTGCAAATAGCTCTCACTTCAGTTCCCAGCAAATACAGTGTATTGGACAGAAGAGGAGCTACTGTTCTTGTCAGTTTCCTAAGCAGAGTTGAACTAGATATGGCCCGTGTGTGTAGGAAGCACAGTTCTTTTGTTCTGAGCAAGCTCACTGTTCGGACCTCATAGGAAACACAGTAGAGTAGAAGAGTGCTCTTTTCTCAAAAGCAGAGTGTGTTTCTTGTAAGGCGAACTAGCGTTTGTTTCCCAGTCCTAAATGGAGTTGAATCACATCCAGTTTCTGGTCGTACGACCAAGAGTTGTTTTCTGGTATGAAGAGACACTATTGTGTTCCATTGCCATACACAGTGCAAATAGCACTCGCGTCTGCTCCCTACAAATACAGTGTATTGGACTGAAGAGGAGCTACTGTTCTTGTCAGTTTCCTAAGCAGAGTTGAAGTAGATATGGCCCGTGTGTTTAGGAAGCACAGTTCTTTTGTTCTTAGCAAGCTCACTGTTCTGGCCCTATAGGAAACACAGTAGAGTAGAAGAGGGCTCTTTTCTCAAAAGCAGAGTGTGATTCTTGTAAGGTGAACTAGCGTTTTGTTCCTAGTCCTAAATGGAGTTGAATCACAGGCAGTTTTTGATCCTACGAGCAAGAGTTGTTTTCTGGTAAGGAAAGTCACTATTGTGATCCCTTTGCCATACACAGTGCAAATAGCACTCGCGTCTGTTCCCAGCAAGTACAGTGTATTGGACTGAAGAGGAGCTACTGTTCTTGTCAGTTTCCTAAGCAGAGTTGAACTAGATATGGCCCGTGTGTGTAGGAAGCACAGTTCTTTTTTTCTGAGCAAGCTTACTTTTCTTGCCTATAGGAAACAAAGTAGAATAGAAGAGTGCTCTTTTCTCAAAAGCTGAGTGTGTTTCTTGTCAGACAAGCTAGCGTTTGTTTCCCAGTCCTAAGTGGAGTTGAATCACATGCAGATTCAGGTCCTATGAGCAAGAGTTGTTTTGTGGAAAGGAAAGTCACTATTGTGCTCCCTTTGCCATACACAGTGCAAATAGCACTCCCGTCTGTTCCCAGCAAGTACAGTGTATTGGACTGAAGAGGAGCTACTGTTCTTGTCAGTTTCCTAAGCAGAGTTGAACTAGTTATGGCCCGTTTGTGTAGGTAGCACAGTTCTTTTTTCTGAGCAAGCTCACTCTTCTGGCCCTATAGGAAACACAGTAGAGTAGAAGAGTGCTCTTTTGTCAAAAGCAGAGTGTGTTTGTTGTAAGGCGAACTAGCGTTTGTTTCCCAGTCCTAAATGGAGTTGAGTCACATGCAATTTCTGGTCCTACTAGCAAGAGTTGATTTCTGGTATGGAAAGTCACTATTGTGCTCCCTTTGCCATACACAGTGCAAAAAGCACTCGCGTCTGTTGCCAGCAAGTACAGTGTATTGGACTGAAGAGGAGCTACTGTTCTTGTCAGTTTCCTAAGCAGAGTTGAACTAGATATGGCCCGTGTGTGTAGGAAGCACAATTCTTTTTTTCTGAGCAAGCTCACTGCTCTGGCCCTATAGGAAACACAGTAGAGTAGAAGAGTGCTCTTTTGTCAAAAGCAGAGTGTGTTTCTTGTAAGGCGAACTAGCTTTTGTTTCTCAGTCCTAAATGGAGTTGAATCACATGCAGTTTCTGGTCCTACAAGCAAGAGTTGTTTTCTGGTTAGAAGAGTCACTATTGCCCTCCCATTGCCATACACAGTGCAAATAGCACTGGCGTCTGTTCACAGCAAGTACAGAGTATTGGACAGAAGAGGAGCTACTATTCTTGTCAGTTTCCTAAGCAGAGTTGAACTAGATATGGCCCGTGTGAAGGAAGCACAGTTCTTTTGTTCTGAGCAAGCTCACTGTTCTGGCCCTATAGGAAACACAGAAGTGTAGAAGAGTGCTCTTTTCTCAAAAGCAGAGTGTGTTTGTTGTAAGGCGAGCTAGCGTTTGTTTCCCAGTCCTAAATGGAGTTGAATCACATGCAGTTTCTGGTCCTACGAGCAAGAGTTGTTTTCTGGTAAGAACAGTCACTATTATGCTACCATTTCCATACACAGTGAAAATAGCTCTCGCTTCTGTTCCCAGCAAGTACAGTGTATTGGACAGAAGAGGAGATACTGTTCTTGTCAGTTTCCTAAGCAGAATTGAACTAGATATGGCCCGTGTGTAAAGCACAGTACTTTTGTTCTGAGCAAGCTCACTTTTCGGACCCAATATGAAACACAGTGGAGTAGAAGAGTGCTCTTTTTTCAAAAGCAGAGTGTGTTTCTTCTAAGGCTCGCTAGTGTTTGTTTCTCAGTCAGAAACGGAGATGAATCCCATGCAGTTAGTGGTCCTATGAGCAAGAGTTGTTTTCTGGTAAGAAGAGTCCCTATTTCGCTCCCTTTGCCATACACAGTGCAAATAGCACTCGCGTCTGATCTCAGCAAGTACAGTGTATTGGACTGAAGAGAACTACTGTTCTTGTCAGTTTCCTAAGCAGAGTTGAACTAGATATAGCCCGTGTGTGTAGGAAGCACAGTTCTTTTGTTCTGAAGAAGCTCACTGTTCTGGCACTATAGGAAACACAGTAGAGTAGAAGAGTGCTGTTTTCTCAAAAGCAGAATGTGTTTCTTGTAAGGTGAGCTAGCGTTTATTTCCCAGTCCTAAATTGAGTTCAATCACATCCAGTTTTTGGTCCTATGGGCAAGAGTTGTTTTCTGGTATGAAGAGACACTATGGAGCTCCCATTGCCATACAGAGTGCAAATAGCACTCGCGTCTGCTCCCTGCATGTACAGTGTATTGGACTGAAGAGGAGCTCCTGTTCTGGTCAGTTTCCTAATCAGAGTTGAACTAGATATGGCCCGCTTGTGTAGGAAGCACAGTTCTTTTGTTCTGAGCAAGCTCACTTTTCTGGCCCTATAGGAAACACAGTAGAGTCGAAGAGGGCTCTTTTCTCAAAAGCAGAGTGTGGTTCTTGTAAGGTGAACTAGCGTTTGGTTCCCAGTCCTAAATGGAGTTGAATCACATGCAGTTTTTGGTCCTACGAGCAAGAGTTGTTTTCTGGTCAGGAAAGTCACTATTGTGCTCCCTTTGCCATACACAGTGCAAATAGCACTCGCGTCTGTTCCCAGCAAGTACAGTGTATTGGACTGAAGAGGAGCTACTGTTCTTGTCAGTTTCCTAAGCAGAGTTGAACTAGATATGGCCCGTTTGTGTAGGAAGCACAGTTCTTTTGTTCTGAGCAAGCTCACTGTTCTGGCCTATAGGAAACACAGTAGAGTAGAAGAGTGCTCTTTTCTCAAAAGCAGAGTGTGTTTGTTGTAAGGCGAACTAGCGTTTGTTTCCCAGTCCTAAATGGAGTTGAGTCACATTCAGTTTCTGGTCGTATGAGCAAGAGTTGTTTTCTGGTAAGGAAAGTCACTATTGTGCTCCCTTTGCCATACACAGTGCAAATAGCAATCGCGTCTGTTTCCAGCAAGTGCAGTGTATTGGATTGAAGAGGAGCTACTGTTCTTCTCAGTTTCTTAAGCAGAGTTGAACTAGATATGGCTAGTGTGTGTAGGAAGCACAATTCTTTTTCTCTGAGCAAGCTCAGTGTTCTGGCCCTATAGGAAACACAGTAGAGTAGAAGAGTGCTCTTTTCTCAAAAGCACAGTGTGTTTGTTGTAATGCGAACGAGCATTTGTTTCCCAGTCTTAAATGGAGTTGAATCACCTGCAGTTTCTCGTCCTACGAGCAAGAGTTGTTTTCTGGTAAGGAAAGTCACTATTGTGCTCCCTTTGCCATACACAGTGCAAATAGCACTCGCGTCTTATCCCAGCAAGTACAGTCTTTGGACTGAAGAGGAGCTACTGTTCTTGTCAGTTTCCTAAGCAGAGTTGAACTATATATGGCCCGTTTGTGTAGAGAGCACAATTCTTTTTTTCTGAGCAAGCTCACTGCTCTGGCCCTATAGGAAACACATTAGAGTAGAAGAGTGCTCTTTTGTCAAAAGCAGAGTGTGTTTCTTGTAAGGCGAGCTAGCTTTTGTTTCCCAGTCCTAAATGGAGTTGAATCACATGCAGTTTCTGGTCCTACAAGCAAGAGTTGTTTTCTGGTTAGAAGAGTCACTATTGCCCTCCCATTGCCATACACAGTGCAAATAGCACTGGCGTCTGTTCACAGCAAGTACAGAGTATTGGACAGAAGAGGAGCTACTATTCTTGTCAGTTTCCTAAGTAGAGTTGAACTAGATATGTCCCGTGTGTAGGAAACACAGTTCTTTTGTTCTGAGCAAGCTCACTGTTCTGGCACTATAGGAAGCACAGAAGAGTAGAAGAGTGCTCTTTTCTCAAAAGCAGAGTGTGTTTGTTGTAAGGCGAGCTAGCGTTTGTTTCCCAGTCCTAAATGGAGTAGAATCACATGCAATTTTCTGGTCCTATGAGCAAGAGTTGTTTTCTGGTAAGAAGAGTCACTATTATGCTACCATTGCCATTCACAGTGAAAATAGCTCTCGCGTCTGTTCCCAGCAAGTACAGTGTATTGGACAGAAGAGGAGCTCCTGTTCTTGTCAGTTTCCTAAGCAGAGTAGAACTAGATATGGCCCGTGTGTAAAGCCCAGTACTTTTGTTCTGAGCCAGCTCACTTTTCGGACCCATTAGGAAACACAGTGGAGTAGAAGAGTGCTCTTTTCTCAAAAGCAGAGTGTGTTTCTTCTAAGGCTAGCTAGTGTTTGTTTCTCAGTCAGAAACAGAGATGAATCCCATGCAGTTAGTGGTCCTACGAGCAAGAGTTGTTTTCTGGTAAGAAGAGTCCCTATTTCGCTCCCTTTGCCATACACAGTGCAAATAGCACTCGCGTCTGCTCTCAGCAAGTACAGTGTATTGGACTGAAGAGAACTACTGTTCTTGTCAATTTCCTTAGCAGAGTTGAACTAGATCTGGCCCGTGTGGGTAGAATGCACAGTTCTTTTGTTCTGAGCAAGCTCACTGTTCGGACCTCATAGGAAACACAGTAGAGAAGAAGAGTGCTCTTTTCTCAAAAGCAGAGTGTGTTTCTTGTATGGTGAACTAGCGTTTGTTTCCCAGTCCTAAATGGAGTTGAATCACATCCAGTTTTTGGTTCTATGAGCAAGAGTTGTTTTCTGGTATGAAGAGACACTATTGTGCTCCCTTTGACATACACAGTGCAAATAGCACTCGCATCTGCTCCCTGCAAGTACAGTGCATTGGACTGAAGAGGAGCTCCGGTTCTGGTAAGTTTTTTAAGCAGAGTTGAACTAGATATGGCCCGCTTGTGTAGGAAGCACAGTTCTTTTGTTCTGAGCAAACTCACTGTTCTTGCCCTATAGGAAACACAGTAGAGTAGAAGAGTGCTCTTTTCTCAAAAGCAGAGTGTGTTTCTTGTAAGGTGAGCTAGCATTTATTTCCCAGTCCTAAATTGAGTTGAATCACATGCAGTTTTTGGTCCTACGAGCAAGGGATGTTTTCTGGTAAGGAAAGTCACAATTGTGCTCCATTTGCCATACACAGTTCAAATAGCACTCGCGTCTGTTCCCAGCAAGTTCAGTGTATTGGACTGAAGAGGAGCTACTGTTCTTGTCAGTATCCTAAGCAGAGTTGAACTAGATATGGCCCGTGTGTTTACAAAGCACAGTTCTTTTGTTCTGGGCAAGCTCACTGTTCTGGCCCTGTAGGAAACACAGTGGAGTAGAAGAGTGCTCTTTTCTCAAAAGCAGAGTGTGTTTCTTGTAAGGCGAGCTAGGGTTTATTTCCCAGTCCTAAATGGAGTTGAATCACATGCAGTTTCTGGTCCTATGAGCAAGAGTTGTTTTCAGGTAAGAAGAGTCACTATTGTGCTTAAATTGCCATAAAAGTGCAAATAGCACTCGCTTCTGTTCCCAGCAAGTACAGTGTATTGGACAGAAGAGGAGCTACTGTTCTTGTCAGTTTCCTAAGCAGAGTTGAACTAGATATGGCCTGTGTGTGTAGGAAGCACAGTTCTTTTGTTCTGAGCAAGCTCACTGTTTTGGCTCTATAGGAAACACAGTAGAGTAGAAGAGTGCTCTTTTCTCAAAAGCAGAGTGTGATTCTTGTAAGGTGAACTAGCGTTTGGTTCCTAGTACTAAATGGAGTTGAATCACAGGCAGTTTTTGATCCTACGAGCAAGAGTTGTTTTCTGGTAAGGAAAGTCACTATTGTGCTCCATTTGCCATACACAGTTCAAATAGCACTCGCGTCTGTTCCCAGCAAGTACAGTGTATTGGACTGAAGAGGAGCTACTGTTCTTGTCAGTTTCCTAAGCAGAGTTGAACTAGATATGGCCCGTGTGTGTAGGAAGCACAGTTCTTTTGTTCTGAGCAAGCTTACTCTTCTGGCCTATAGGAAACACAGTAGAGTAGAAGAGTGCTCTTTTCTCCAAAGCAGAGTGTGTTTCTTGTAAGGCGAGCTAGCGTTTGTTTCCCAGTCATAATGGAGTTGAATCACATGCAGTTTCTGGTACTACCAGCAAGAGTTGTTTTCTGGTAAGAGGAGTAACTATTGCGCTCTCATTGCCATATACAATGCAAATAGCACTCGTGTCTGTTCCAAGCAAGTACAGTGTATTGGACTGAAGAGGAGCTACTGTTCTTGTCAGTTTCCTAAGCAGAGTTGAACTAGATATGGCCTGTGTGTGTAGGAAGCACAGTTCTTTGTTGTGAGCAAGCTCACTGTTCGGACCCCAAAGGAAACACAGTATAGTAGAAGAATGCTCTTTTCTCAGAAGCAGAGTGTGTTTCTTGTAAGGCGAGCTAGCGTTTGTTTCCCAGTCCTAAATGGAGTTAAATCACATGCACTTTCTAGTCCTACGAGTAAGAGTTGTTTTCTGGTAAGAAGAGTCACTATTGTGCTCCCATTGTCATACACAGGGCAAATAGCACTAGCGTCTGTTCCCAGCATGTACAGTGTATTGGACTGAAGCGGATCTACTAATCTTGTCAGTTTCCTAAGCAGAATTGAACTAGGTATGGCTCTTGTGTGTAAAAAGCACAGTTCTTTTGTTCTGAGCAAGCTCACTGTTCTGGCCCTATAAGAAACACAGTAGAGTAGAAGAGTGCTCTTTTCTCAAGAGAAAAGTGTGTTTCTTGTAAGGCGAGCAAGCGTTTGTTTCCCAGTTCTAAATGGAGTTGAGTCACATGCAGTTTTTGGTCCTACGAGCAAGAGTTGTTTTCTGGTAAGAAGAGGCACTATTGCACTCCCATTGCCATACACAGGACAAATAGCACTCGCGTCTGTTCCTAGCAAATACAGTGTATTGGACTGAATAGGAGCTACTGTTCTTGTCAGTGTCCTAAGCAGAGTTGAACTAGATATGGCACGTGTGTGTAGGAAACACAGTTCTTTTGTTCTGAGCAAGCTCAATGTTCGGACCCCATAGGAAACACAGTAGAGTAGAAGAGTGCTCTTTTCTCAAAAGCAGAGTGTGTTTCTTGTAAGGCAAGCTAGCGTTTGTTTCCCAGTCCTAAATGGAGTTAAATCACATGCACTTTCTAGTCCTACGAGCAAGAGTTGTTTTCTGGTAAGAAGAGACACTATTGCGCTCCCTTTGCCATACACAGTGCAAATAGCACTCGCGTCTGCTCCCTGCAAGTACAGTGCATTGGACTGAAGAGGAGCTCCTGTTCTGGTCAGTTTTTTAAGCAGAGTTGAACAAGATATGGCCCGCTTTTTTAGAAAGCACAGTTCTTTTGTTCTGAGCAAGCTCACTGTTCTGGCCCTTTAGGAAACACAGTAGAGTAGAAGAGTGCTCTTTTCTCAAAAGCAGAGTGTGTTTCTTGTAAGGTGAGCTAGCGTTTATTTCCCAGTCCTAAATTGAGTTGTATCACATGCAGTTTTTTGTCCTACGAGCAAGGGATGTTTTCTGGTAAGGAAAGTCACTATTGTGCTCCATTTGCCATACACAGTTCAAATAGCACTCGCGTCTGTTCCCAGCAAGTTCAGTGTATTGGACTGAAGAGGAGCTACTGTTCTTGTCAGTATCCTAAGCAGAGTTGAACTAGATATGGCCCGTGTCTTTACAAAGCACAGTTCTTTTGTTCTGAGCAAGCTCACTGTTCTGGCCCTGTAGGAAACACAGTGGAGTAGAAGAGTGCTCTTTTCTCAAAAGCAGAGTGTGTTTCTTGTAAGGCGAGCTAGGGTTTATTTCCCAGTCCTAAATAGAGTTGAATCACATGCAGTTTCTGGTCCTATGAGCAAGAGTTGTTTTCTGGTAAGAAGAGTCACTATTGTGCTTAAATTGCCATAAAAGTGCAAATAGCACTCGCTTCTGTTCCCAGCAAGTACAGTGTATTGGACAGAAGAGGAGCTACTGTTCTTGTCAGTTTCCTAAACAGAGTTGAACTAGATATGGCCTGTGTGTGTAGGAAGCACAGTTCTTTTGTTCTGAGAAAGCTCACTGTTTTGGCTCTATAGGAAACACAGTAGAGTAGAAGAGTGCTCTTTTCTCAATAGCAGAGTGTGTTTCTTGTAATGCGAACTAGCGTTTGTTTCCCAGTCCTAAATGGAGTTGAATCACATCCAGTTTCTGGTCCTAGGAGCAAGAGTTGTTTTCTGGTATGAAGAGACACTGTTGCGCTCCCATTGCCATACACAGTGCAAATAGCACTTGCGTCTGCTCCCTGCAAGTACAGTGTATTGGACTGAAGAGGACCTCCTGTTCTGGTCAGTTTCCTAAGCAGAGTTGAAGTAGATATGGCCCGTTTGTGGCACAGTTCTTTTGTTCTGAGCAAGCTCACTGTTCTGGCCCTATAGGAAACACAGTAGAGTAGAAGAGTGCTCTTTTCTCAAAAGCAGAGTGTGATTCTTGTTAGGTGAACTAGCGATTGGTTCCTAGTCCTAAATGAAGTTGAATCACAGGCAGTTTTTGATCCTAGGAGCAAGAGTTGTTTTCTGGTAAGGAAAATCACTATTGTGCTCCATTTGCCATACATAGTTCAAATAGCACTCGCGTCTGTTCCCAGCAAATACAGTGTATTGGACTGAAGAGGAGCTACTGTTCTTGTCAGTTTCCTAAGCAGAGTTGAACTAGATATGGCCCGTGTGCGTAGGAAGCACAGTTCTTTTGTTCTGAGCAAGCTTACTCTTCTGGCCTATAGGAAACACAGTAGAGTAGAAGAGTGCTCTTTTCTCCAAAGCAGAGTGTGTTTCTTGTAAGGCGAGCTAGCGTTTGTTTCCCAGTCCTAAATGGAGTTGAATCACATGCAGTTTCTGGTCCTACCAGCAAGAGTTGTTTTCTGGTAAGAGGAGTCACTATTGCGCTCTCATTGCCATATACAATGCAAATAGCACTCGTGTCTGTTCCAAGCAAGTACAGTGTATTGGACTGAAGAGGAGCTACTGTTCTTGTCAGTTTCCTAAGCAGAGTTGAACTAGATATGGCCTGTGTGTGTAGGAAGCACAGTTCTTTGTTGTGAGCAAGCTCACCGTTCGGACCCCAAAGGAAACACAGTATAGTAGAAGAATGCTCTTTTCTCAGAAGCAGAGTGTGTTTCTTGTAAGGTGAGCTAGCGTTTGTTTCCCAGTCCTAAATGGAGTTGAATCTCATGCACTTTCTAGTCCTACGAGCAAGAGTTGTTTTCTGGTAAGAAGAGTCACTATTGTGCTCCCATTGTCATACACAGGGCAAATAGCAATGGCGTCTGTTCACAGCATGTACAGTGTATTGGAGTGAAGCGGATCGACTGTTCTTGTTAGTTTCCTAAGCAGAGTTGAAGTAGATATGGCCCGTTTGTGTAGGAAGCACAGTTCTTTTTTTCTGAGCAAGCTCACTGTTCTGGCCCTATAGGAAACACAGTAGAGTAGAAGAGTGCTCTTTTCTCAAAAGCAGAGTGTGATTCTTGTAAGGTGAACTAGCGTTTGGTTCCTAGTCCTAAATAGAGTTGAATCACAGGCAGTTTTTGATCCTACGAGCAAGAGTTGTTTTCTGGTAAGGAAAGTCTCTATGGTGCTCCATTTGCCATACACAGTTCAAATAGCACTCGCGTCTGTTCCCAGCAAGTACAGTGTATTGTACTGAAGAGGAGCTACTGTTCTTGTCAGTTTCCTAAGCAGAGTTGAACTAGATATGGCCCGTGTGTGTAGGAAGCACAGTTCTTTTGTTCTGAGCAAGCTTACTCTTCTGGCCTATAGGAAAAAACAGTAGAGTAGAAGAGTGCTCTTTTCTCCAAAGCAGAGTGTGTTTCTTGTAAGGCGAGCTAGCGTTTGTTTCCCAGTCCTAAATGGAGTTGAATCACATGCAGTTTCTGGTCCTACCAGCAAGAGTTGTTTTCTGGTAAGAGGAGTCACTATTGCGCTCTCATTGCCATATACAACGCAAATAGCACTCGTGTCTATTCCAAGCAAGTACAGTGTATTGGACTGAAGAGGAGCTACTGTTCTTGTCAGTTTCCTAAGCAGTGTTGAACTAGATATGGCCTGTGTGTGTAGGAAGCACAGTTCTTTGTTGTGAGCAAGCTCACTGTTCGGACCCCAAAGAAAACACAGTATAGTAGAAGAATGCTCTTTTCTCAGAAGCAGAGTGTGTTTCTTGTAAGGCGAGCTAGCGTTTGTTTCCCAGTCCTAAATGGAGTTGAATCACATGCACTTTCTAGTCCTACGAGCAAGAGTTGTTTTCTGGTAAGAAGAGTCACTATTGTGCTCCCATTGCCATTCACAGTACAAATAGCACTCGCGTCTGTTCCTAGCAAGTACAGTGTATTGGACTGAATAGGAGCTACTGTTCTTGTCAGTGTCCTAAGCAGAGTTGAACTAGATATGGCCGTGTGTGTAGGAAGCACAGTTCTTTTGTTCTGAGCAAGCTCACTGTTCTGGCCCTATAGGAAACACAGTAGAGTAGAAGAGTGCTCTTTTCTCAAAAGCAGAGTGTGTTTCTTGTAAGGCGAGATAGCGTTTCTTTCCCAGTTCTAAATGGAGTTGAATCACATGCAGTTTTCAGTCCTACGAGCAAGAGTTGTTTTCTTGTAAGGAAAGTCACTATTGCTCTCCCATTGCCATACACACTCGCGTCTCTTCCCAGCAAGTACAGGGTATTGGACTGAAGAGGAGCTACTGTTCTTGTCAGTTTCCTAAGCAGAGTTGAACTAGATATGGCCCGTGTGTGTAGGAAGCACAGTTCTTTTGTTCTGAGCAAGCTCACTGTTCGGACCCCTTAGGAAACAGTAGAGTAGAAGAATGCTCTTTTCTCAAAAGCAGAGTGTGTTTCTTTTAAGGCGAGCTAGAGTTTGTTTCCTAGTCCTAAATGGAGTTGAATCACATGCACTTTCTGGTCCTACGAGCAAGAGTTGTTTTCTGGTAAGAAGAGTTACTATTGTGCTCCCATTGTCATACATAGGCAAATAGCACTGGCGTCTGTTCCCAGAATGTACAGTGTATTGGACTGAAGCGGATCTACTGTGCTTGTCAGTTTCCTAAGCAGAATTGAACTAGATATGGCCCTGTGTGTAGGAAGCACAGTTCTTTTTTTCTGAGCAAGCTCACTGTTTGGACCCCATAGGAAACACAGTAGAGTAGAAGAGTGCTCTTTTCTCAAAAGCAGAGTGTGTTTCTTGAAAGGCGAGCTAGTGGTTGTTTCCCAGTCAGAAATGGAGTTGAATCCCATGCAGTTTCTGGTCCTACGAGCAAGGGTTTTTTTCTGGTAAGAAGAGTCACTTTTGAGCTCCCATTGCCATACACAGTGCAAATAGCACTCGTGTCTGTTCCAAGCAAGTACAGTGTATTGGACTGAAGAGGAGCTTCTGTTCATGTCAATTTCCAAAACAGAGTTGAACTAGATATGGCCCGTGTGTGTAGGAAACATAGTTCTTTTGTTCTGAGCAAGCTCACTGTTCGGACCCCATAGGAAACACAGTAGAGTAGTAGAGTGCTCTTTTCTCAAAAGCAGAGTTTGTTTCTTGTAAGGAGAGATAGCGTTTGTTTTCCAGTCATAAATGGAGTTGAATCACATGCAGTTTCTTGTCCTATGAGCAAGAGTTGTTTTCTGGTAAGAAGAGTCACTATTGTGCTCCCATTGTCATACACAGGGCAAATAGCACTGGCGTCTGTTCCCGCATGTACAGTGTATTGGACTGAAGCGCATCTACTGTTTTTGTCAGTTTCTAAGCGGAATTGAACTAGATATGGCCCGTGTGTGTAGGAAGCACAGTTCTTTTGTTCTGAGCAAGGTCACTGTTCTGGCCCTATAAGAAACACAGTAGAGTAGAAGAGTGCTCTTTTCTCAAGGAGCAGATTGTGTTTCTTGTAAGGCGAGGAAGGGTTTGTTTCCCAGTTCTAAATGGAGTTGAGTCACATGCAGTTTTTGGTCCTACGAGCATGAGTTGTTTTCTGGTAAGAAGAGTCACTATTGAGCTCCCATTGCCATAAACAGTGCAAATTAGCACTGGCGTCTATTCCCAGCATGTACAGTGTATTTGACTGAAGAGGAGCTACTGTTCTTTTCAGGTTCCAAAGCAGAGTTGAACTAGATATGGCCCGTGTGTGTAGGAAGCACAGTTCTTTTGTTCTGAGCAAGCTCACAGTTCGGACCCCATAGGAAACACAGTGGAGTAGAAGAGTGCTCTTTTCTCAAAAGCAGAGTGTGTTTCTTGTAAGGCAAGCTAGCGTTTGTTTCCCAGTCCTAAATGGAGTTGAATCACATGCAGTATCTGGTCTTATGATCAAGAGTTGTTTTCTGGTAAGAAGTGTCACTATTGCGCTCCCATTGTCATACACAGGGCAAATAGCACTGGCGTCTGTTCCCAGCATGTACAGTGTATGGACTGAAGAGGATCTACTGTTCTTGTCAGTTTCTTAAGCAGAATTGAACTAGATATGGCCCGTGTGTGTAGGAAGCACAGTTCTGTTCTGAGCAAGCTCACTCTTCGAACCCCATAGGAAACACAGTAGAATAGAAGAGTGCTCTTTTCTCAAAAGCAGAGTGTGTTTCTTATAAGGCGAGATAGTGTTTGTTTCCCAGGCATAAATGGAGTTGAATCACATGCAGTTTCTGGTCCTACGAGCAAGAGTTTTTTTCTGGTAAGGAAAGTCACTATTGCGCTCCCATTGCCAATAAACAGTGCAAATAGCACTCGCGTGTTTTCCCAGCAAGTACAGTGTATTGAACTAAAGAGGAGCTACTGTTCTTGTCAGTTTCCTAAGCAGAGTTGAACTAGACATGCCCCGTGTGTGTAGGAAGCACAGTTTTTTTGTGCTGAGCAAGCTCAATGTTCGGATCCCATAGGAAACACAGTAGAATAGAGGAGTGCTCTTTTCTATAAAGAAGAGTGTGTTTCTTGTAAGGTGAGCTAGTGTTTGTTTCCCAGTCCTAAATGGAGTTGAGTCACATCAGTTTCTGGTGCTACGAGCAAGTGTTGTTTTCTGGTAAGAAGAGATACTATTGTGCTCCCATTGTCATACACAGGGCAAATAGCACTGGCATCTGTTCCCAGCATATACAGTGTATTGGACTGAAGAGGATCTACTGTTCTTGTCAGGTTCCTAAGCAGAACTGAATTAGATATGGCCGTGTGTGAAGGAAGCACAGTTCTTTTGTTCTGAGAAGCTCATTGTTCGGACCCCATAGGAAACCCAGTAGTGTAGAAGAGTGCTCTTTTCTCAAAAGCAGAGTGTGTTTCTTGTAAGTCGAGCTAGCGTTTGTTTCCCAGTCTAAATGGAGTTGAATAACATGCAGTTTCTGGTCCTATGAGCAAGAGTTGTTTTCTGGTAAGAAGAGTCACTATTGCGCTCCCATTGTCATACAAAGGGCAAATAGCACTGGCTTCTGTTCCCAGCATGTACAGTGTAAAGGACTGAAGAGGATCTACTGTTCTTCTCATTTTCCTAAGCAGAATTGAACTGGATATGGCCCGTGTGTGTAGGAAGCACAGTTCTTTTGTTCTGAGCAAGCTCACTGTTCTGGCCCTTTAAGAAACACAGTAAAGTAGAAGAATGCTCTTTTCTCAAAAGAAGAGTGTGTTTCTTGTAAGGCAAGCTAGCGTTTGTTTCCCAGTTCTAAAAGAATTTTGAGTCACATGCTTTTTTTGGTCCTACGAGCAAGAGTTGTTTTCTGTTAAGAAGAGTCACTATTGTGCTCCCATTGCCATACACAGTTCAAATAGCACTCGCGTCTCAACCCAGCAAGTACAGTGTATTGGAATGAAGGGAGCTACTGTTCTTGTCAGTTTCCTAAGCAGTGGTGAACTAGATATGGCCCGTGTGTGTAGGAAGCACAGTTCTTTTGTTCTGAGCAAGCTCACTGTTCTGGCCCTATAGGAAACACAGTAGAGTAGAAGAGTGCTCTTTTCTCAAAAGGAGAGTGTGTTTCTTGTAAGGCGAGCTAGCGTTTGTTTCCCAGTCCTAAATGGAGTTGAATCACATGCAGTTTCTGTTCCTATGAGCAAGAGTTGTTTTCTGGTAAGAAGAGTCACTATTGCGCTGTCATTGCCATACACAGGACAAATAGCACTGTTGTCTGTTCCAGCAAGTACAGTGTATTGGACTGAAGAGGATCTGCTGTTCTTGTCAGTTTCCTAAGCAGAATTGAACTAGATATGGCCGTGTGTGTAGGAAGCACAGTTTTTTTGTTCTGAGCAAGCTCACTGTTCGGACCCCATAGGAAAC